>NC_135760.1:7318775-7503775 GCF_052425735.1 Oculina patagonica
GATTCCAGTCGGAGTGAAGTGTGCCAGACTGCGTTGTGCAAATACCCACTATATTTCCCACAATCAACAATGCTGCAACGGCCGAGTAATTCCCAAGAGTTCACATTGTGTACCAGTGCCAAAGCTGTGTGGTGGGCTTTCCTTTAACCCACAGAGCCACAAATGCTGTTTTGGTCAAATACTTCCCATCCAAGCTCCTTGTTCCAGGCTGCGTTGTAGAGGAGCCGTCTATGTTTCTCACACTCAAAAATGCTGCAACGGCCGAGTCATTCCCAAGAGTTCACAATGTGTACCAGTGTCAAGTTCTTGTGGTGGGCTTTCCTTTAATCCCCAAAGCCACAAATGCTGTTTTGGACAGATACTTCCCATCCAAGCTCCTTGTTCCAGGTTGCGTTGTAGAGGAGCCGTCTACATTTCTCATACTCAACAATGCTGCAACGGCCGAGTCATTCCCAAGAGTGCTCCATGCAATCCACCTCCGACACCAGCCCAATGTGGTGGCTTTTCCTACAATCGGCAGACCCACAGATGTTGCTTTGGTCAAATAGTGTCCATCCGAGTCCCTTGTACCAGACTACGTTGCGGACGAGCCTACTACGTCCCACAAACCCAACAATGCTGCCGCTATCGTGTCATTCCCAGAGCTGTACCTTGCACTCCATTTCCGACGCCATTCCAGTGTGGTGGGTTTTCTTACAATCCACAGACCCACAGGTGTTGCTTCAATCAAATAGTACCTATCCATGTTCCTTGTACCAGATTGCCTTGTGGACAAGCCTACTACGTTCCTGAAACCCAACAGTGCTGCAACTCTCGAGTCATTCCAAGAACCATACCTTGTGTTCCAAGTATTCCACCCCCGACACCGCTCCGATGTGGTGGCTTCCACTACAATCCGCAGACCCACAGTTGTTGCTTTGGTCAAATAGCGTCCAACCAAGTCCCTTGTACCAGACTACGTTGTGGACGAGCCTACTACGTTCCACAAACCCAACAATGCTGCCGCTATCGTGTCATTCCCAGAGCTGTACCTTGCACACCATTCCCGACTCCGTTCCGATGTGGTGGGTTTTCTTATGATCAACGGACCCACAGGTGTTGCTTCGGTCAAATAGTGCCTATCCATGTTCCTTGTACCAGATTGCCTTGTGGACAAGCCTACTACGTTCCTCACACACAACAGTGCTGCAACTCTCGAGTCATTCCCAAAGCGGTTCCCTGCATTCCAAGTATTCCACCTCCAACCCCTCTCCAGTGTGGTGGCTTTCACTACAATCCACAGACCCACAGATGTTGCTTTGGTCAAATAGTCGCCATTCACGTCCCTTGTACCAGACTACGTTGCGGGCAAGCCTACTACGTTCCACAAACCCAACAATGTTGCCGCTATCGTGTCATTCCCAGAAGTGTACCATGCACACCATTCCTGACTCCTTTCCAGTGTGGTGGGTTTTCTTATGATCAACGGACGCACAGGTGTTGCTTTGGTCAAATAGTGCCTATCAATGTTCCTTGTACCAGACTGCCTTGTGGACAAGCTTACTACGTTCCTCACACACAACAGTGCTGCAACTCACGAGTCATTCCCAAAGCGGTACCCTGCATTCCAAGTATTCCACCTCCGACGCCAATCCAATGTGGTGGCTTTCACTACAATCCACAGACCCACAGATGTTGCTTTGGTCAAATAGTCGTCATTCACGTTCCTTGTACCAGACTCCGTTGCGGGCAAGCCTACTACGTTCCACAAACCCAACAGTGTTGCCGCTATCGCGTCATTCCCAGAGCTGTACCTTGCACTCCATTCCCGACTCCGTTCCAATGTGGAGGGTTTTCTTACAACCCACAGACCCATAGATGTTGCTACAATCAAATAGTTGCCATCCACGTCCCTTGTACCAGACTGCTTTGCGGACAAGCCTACTATGTTCCACAAACCCAACAATGCTGCAACTCTCGAGTTATTCCCAGAGCGGTTCCTTGCATTCCAGCCCCGACGCCGTTCCAGTGTGGTGGCTTAACCTATAATCCACAGACCCACAGATGCTGCTTCAACCAAATTGTACCCCTGCAAGCTCCTTGCACCAGACTGCCTTGTGGACAAGCTTTTTACGTTCCTCATACCCAACAATGTTGCAACAACCGAGTCCTTCCCAAATTGGCGTCTTGCAATCCATTCCCGACGCCGCGTCAGTGTGGTGCATTTTCTTATAATCCACAAACCCACAGATGTTGCTATGGTCAAATAATACCCATCCAAGTTCCTTGTACCAAACTGCGTTGTGGAAGAGCCTTCTACGTTCCTCAAACCCAACAATGCTGCCGCTATCGTGTCATTCCCAGAGCTGTACCTTGCACTCCATTTCCAACACAGTTCCAGTGTGGTGGGTTTTCTTATAATCCACAAACCCACAGTTGCTGCTTTGGTCAAATAGTGCCTGTCCATGTCCGTTGCACCAGACTGCCATGTGCACAAGCGCCACAATTGGCCTATTACGTTCCCCATACTCAACAATGCTGCAACTCCCGAGTCATCCCTAAAACTGTGCCGTGTCACCCTACCACTAACCCTCTGGCCTGTGGCAATAGAGTCATCAATCCCTCGTTCCAGAAGTGTTGTCATGGAACTGTTGTTGCGCCTTTGAGGTCAACTTGTGTGAAGTGTGGTGCTTCATATTTCATTCCATTCGGGTACCGATGCTGCAGTGGCCAAATCCGTCCTTCGTCCTTTCACTGTCCTGTGCCTGGTCCCATAAAAGGGTAAAGACTCTTTTGCGAGTTAATTTTGAAATGTTAACTTTTTGGCAGTAAAAGTAAATTAAACGTAAAATTATATTTTATAAGTAGCCTCTGATGCAAACGTTTGGGTGATTCGCAAACTCGTACTTAGTCCAAAGACCTCTTAGCATGTAATATGGTTCCACCGAAACGGCCTTTCCTCTATTCTACCACTGTAACAAATAGAAGATGAGTACAAGGTCTGATCAAAGATGAAGTAAACAAACTCAATCCCTGTGACTTTTTTTATTAGAAAGTTGTATTTGAGTTTTAGCTTACCTGCAGGCAAGTGAAGCTTTGGTAAAACAGGCTACGAAAGAAGGTTTTTGGAGCTTTAGAATGATCCCAAATGATTAACGTTAACCTAAACTACACCAGTAGCAGTAAATGTTTCAAGTCGGAGCGAATCTTTTCATTCTTCGTTGTTTTAGGCTTAGGAAATAATCTGGGTTAGGGAGCTAAGGGAATAATAGTAGAGGGAGACATTTTTTTTATTTGCATTTGTCACGTTACTTCTGGCGACCTGAGTAAAGTAGAAAAACCAACAGTTAATTTTAAAGTATTATAACTTACGTCTTCAATAGAATCTAAGTCAACTGCAACGGCGGTCTGATAATGGCGTCCACTTTGTATGCAGGTCTAGATAATTCTGTACTGTATGTAGAATATTAATTTTCTGAGTGCAGGCAGGTCTTGTTACGCTAGTAAATGTACTGTAAATATCATCATTACTTCTTTCCGTAACTTGGAAGTAGACTAAATTTTTGGTGAAGTAGGTGCAGTGATTAATAAAGATCTTTGTTGGACCAAGTTGTAGAGTTTTCTTCTGTGCGGATTTCCTATCGATGAAAATGACCCTTAAACAGAACATGTTTCTCTATTTTGGTTATAATGGAACCCTTGTTCTGAATAATGCATTATGGACTAAGCTCCCGCATTATTAGGCAGGGTGACATCCCAGGGCGACAATCTAACAAGACATCGGTCGGAGCGCTCTTGCGATATTTATTGCATAACAAGAATCTTGTACTTTTTGGAGGATTCAGGCAAGATTGATGTCGACTTATACCCCGTTCATACCAAAGCTTAAACATGTTTTAGGTCGCGAGGGACACCTTAGCATGAAAGAATTCACGAGGTGAAATTTTGCTCCTCCTGCATCTTTTAAAACGTTTGATTTCGGTTGTTATGGGAGCGATTTCGCTCAAATGTTACAGGGACCTAAAGAATTGATGAAAAATTATGAATGTCATCTTTTCTTTGGTAGATTGCATTTAACGGTGGTGATATAGCCTCGTAAGTGACAAACTGAGAGAAACATAATTTTGTGGGCAGAGTTTGCGGATCGACTAGAATAGGAGACAGTACGCTGTGATCTTGTTAAACCTAATCAGTCGAAACCACTGACCACTAGTGTGTCATAACAGAAGCGGATTTTTAATTTAAAGTTTGCCGACACGTTACGGGGTTTTAAATCAATGCACAACTTTGATTTTTTTTTTCGTTCTACCTCTTTCTAAAACCGTTTTTTTTTTTTTAATTACGCTTATGTTATGACACGCTATAGTATTCCTAGTTTACCTCTCTGCAGTGACAGGTCATGAAGTTCTATATCCGCGCTGAATTCTCTGCCACAAAATTATTAAAAATGTCCAAACTTTGAGGTTTCCGAAGGTGTCCCGATCAAAGCACGATTTCCAAAGGAGAGATGTAATTATGGTAATTATATTCCACGCTTTAATGGTGAGAACAATCGTTTTCAAAGACACGATTGTTCATGAATATTATTGTGATTACTATGTGTTGCAAAATATTCAAATTTGTATGATCATGAATATTAGCTCATAGACTTTCTACAATCTATATGAAAGTATAAAGCTAAATGCTGTTGTTAAAGTTCTAACATTTTTCTTTGTTACTGAAATCAAAGAAACAGGGTTTTTTTTTCTGAGACCATACGCCACTTTTGAGTAAATATTTTGTTCACAATGCCACAGGGGGTCCTCACATCAGTTAAGAGGATAAATAAGAAATAAAACTTTACCTGCTTTTTTTTTTCTTTTTACGCGTTATGCAAGTTGGTGGTCTGGAGCCGAATAAATTATTCGCGGTCAGCTTGAAAGAGGGATGGAACCGAGAAATCTTCGGAACCGCTCGTATCTCTTAGTTTATGACTTGTCACTATATAGCACTCGTAGCTTGATCGGACGTCGTCCTGAGAATTAATATTTACGAATGTTCCAACCGTCCCACTGGACCCCACACTTTTCTCGATTCTAGACCTCCAACTTGCTAAACCGAGTATAAAAAATTCAAAATGGCCGATGAAACGTAAAAAACGCGACGATAACAAGTAAGAATGATTTTTTATTTTTCCGCATAGCTCATGTGAGGGACCCTGTGCAATGCCACACGCGAACATCAGAGATCAAGCGCACGCGCCTATATTTTTATCCAATCATAAATATCTCGTAAAGTTAGTTGTCGATGTCAGTCGTTGTACTTCGTGCATACGCTTTAAATAAATGCATAATGATGAACCCAAGGTGTCCCCTGCGACCTTAAAACTTGTTTTCTCCAAGATCAGCTGAATTTGGCAACCCGTTCATTCACAAGAGCTTTTTTAATTCTTTACGTTTTGAGAGAGCTGGCGCCACGTATAAATTCCACTTTTTGTTCTGCGTTTTGCATACTCGATATAAACTAACTTATACTGCATAAGTTACCCCGTGGCCTACGTTGAAAGGGTCTGATGAGAGTGCAAATGTGTGCAGTGGTGTTAGGGCTCCAAGGATCCGGTCCCAAAACGCCGGTCTCCAAACCCCCTCTGCCCCCACCTCGCCCCCCCCCCCCCCCCCATTAAAAAACAAATAAACAAATAACAAGCCAACCTTGCAACAAACTAACTAACTAACAAACAAAGGGAAAAAAAGACCCTAGCAGGAAAACGATGCATTCTCGTCCCCAGAGGCCTAGGCTTTTATAGATTGTGCTCCTAAAAGTGGCATATTATGCTACTAGCAGTGCTCAAAATTTTGCCAAATTATGCAAAAATTATGCCAGAATTCCCAAATTATGCTTCTGATTTCCGAAATTATGCTCACAAAATGACGTAGATTCTATACATAGAGGTGCGCAATAACGACACCAAATTATGATGTTTTTTAAATAAACTGTTGTTGTAAATTTATTTGTGTTTATGGCAGTTTATCACGGCCGTCAGCTGTCCAAATTAGCTGCTCGCATCTCTAAACCGTTTGTAAAATGCCTCCAACGACTTAACAATCACAATTGTATAGCTAAAACACGCATTGCAAGAACAAACTACCCAAATTTCATTTATTTCTGTAGAAAGTACACCATATTTACTACATTTTATGAATTTATGCTCCAAAAAGTGCTAAAAATTGCTAATTATGCCGTGGCAGTGCTCGTTTCACAAATTATGCTTTTTAGCTCCAATTATGCCAAAAATTATGCTAGCACAATCTATAAAAGCCTACAGAGGCCGCGATCCTTCTTTGCTGACCAGAAGGATCGCGGCCTCTGGGGACGAAAATGCAAAACGATTCGGCTCCAGGCCCAACATCAAAACAGTCCATCTAATAGGTTTCGCACTCTTTGCACCCTGGCTACTCATTCCCTTATATTCTTACTCTCTGTCTCAAATTTTGTGACAAATTTAATGTCAACCCCGTAGTGGGCTTTGCGCAGTTTTCGTTCCTTGCGCCTGTTCCTTGTATCTACGGAGAAGAGCGCGCCTGCGTCCGTACAACCCCAGAATGCACTGGGAGCTAGTTGCGCGCGAAAATTGATGCAATGTTCGAGACGGGACAAAATGGCGGATGACAGGAAATTCACCTCGTCATTTCCATAACTTTCTCTTCTTTCAAGTGATTATTATCGTTCTGGAGTTAGTTATGAAAGGAGAAAGTGAGTTTCTCTTTGCAGTGCTACAAATTTCAAATGATGTATTTAAAATCTCGATGTTTGTCGCTTAATTTTTCACGATCCGTCGTCATTTCTATTTGTAACCTCACAGGGACAGACGAAGCACAACAATGGCAAAAGGAAGGGTTTCTGCATCCTCTAGAGAATCCGTGCCGTCTAAGATAGCAGTCAGACAGATCAACCAAACTGAGCGGTAGGACTTACCATACAACTATGGCTTTGAATCACAAACATTTCTTGCAAATTCATGCTGATGATTCGTTCTATAAATTCACTTGCAGAGCTTTACCGTGCTCATATTTAGTTTTGCTAATTTATTAAGTTTGTATATGTTCAAGTCCTTAAATTATACGTCAGCGGATGACAGTTACACGCCGATTAAATCTTAAAGGGGGCGAAGAGGGCTAAAGACGTTCTCGTATCCAGTTTGCATTACAAATCTGAAAAAAAGGGACGACTGTGAATGTTGTGTTTATTGGCCTTGAAAAATGTACAATGTCATGAAAATGTTGAGACTTTTACAAAATGCTATACCAGTAATAAACTGTCAATCCTTGTCACTGCAGCAAAATTGCAGTCAAAATGGCTGAAGAGATATTTTCAATAATAAAGTACAGTAGTAGATATATTTTATGGAATTGGAAATATTTGATTTTTTCAAATGAAGAGTCAAATATTCAGAGTGATACAGTTGAATCCCAATAACTCAAATATTCAAGGGAAATCATAAAAGGTTCGGGATATAGCAAGTTCAAGTTATTGAGGGTAAAAGTAGTAAGAAAAGAACCCAGAAGGATATTGCAAAAGTTCGAGTTAGCGGAAGGTTCGAGTTATAAAGAGTTTGAGTTATTGTGATTCAAGTGTACATTTTTTAATCAATCAATCAATCAACCGATGTTCATTTGCCCCATTCATCTCATTTAATAAAATCCTGGATTCACCCCAGGATACCCATGGGGAAAGCCAGTGATTATTATGTGGTGCTACCTATATTCGTTTCGATTATAAGAGACGGATGACCGCCGAGCCTTTTAATTAGGCGAGCATTTTAGTTTGTCCGATAATTGTCTGTGTTATACGGGCAAACAGACGGTTATCGGTCCAGACCAACTATCTTCATAATTCGTCTTGGCAGACGAATTATGAAGATAGTTGGTCTGGACCGATAATCCGTCTGATTGCCCGTATTTATACACAGACGAATTATCGGACAAACTATAAATAGGCTCGCCTAATTAAAATGCAAGTTCGTCCGGACGGATCATCCGTCTCTAGTATAAATGGGGCCATTATGAGCTAGTCATTTTTGTCACTTAATTTTGCTTATATACTTAGGTGCTATCATTTTTCTATAGACATGCAGATTTGTCCTAGAAGTTTGTTGTGAAATAATATCTATCAAAACTGTTACCATTTTTTTTTTTACTTTTTACAGATTGAACGTTATGTCTCAGAAGGTGAATGTCATATTAACCCCTTGTGATCTGATCACTGATATTGACTGTAGTAATTTTACTTCTGAATCAAAAGTGACATCTGAAAACCAGAGATGCCAGTCTCCAGAGAAAGGCGTTAATAATAATTGTGATAGCACGAAAAATGGCAAGGAGACACATTCTCAAAAAACTGCTGATCCAGAGCACAATGGTACTGCTGACGTGACAGGAGAAAATATGCTTGAAAAGGATCTAGGCTCGCCTTTAAGTGGCTTCACACCAGTTAGCTTTTATGGATCAAGAAGCCAAAACACGACTCCTAGGACTAAGTTATTCTCCCCAAATCCTCGCAAGAAATTGCGAGAGGAAAGTGAAGACTTGATGAGTGATAGTTCTTCTGGCATTAAAAGAAAGTTTAAGAAGCAGAGTAATTCAACAGCAGTGAAGAAAAAGCGTAAAACATCAAGCAATGTCAAACAAAGCAAATCTAGTGGCAGAAGAAAGAAATCAATCTCAGCTGTGTGTGAAAATGGTGTTCACGACTATAAAAGTGAATCACTGGTTAATATTGATGAGGATGGTAAAAATGAAGGCAAAACAGAACCCTGCGAGTCAGTGATAAATGATGTTAAAGGAAGCAGAGAAAGCCCCGATGGTAGAACTTGTTTGCCACAGTTAAATGATGACCCGGAAGAAGGAGGGATTGATCTTATTTCTAATAAATCAAGTCCAAGTTTTGTGAAATCTGCAACAAGTGACATTGAATCTGTTTGTTCAGAGGCAAGCCACTGCAGTGGACCAGGCATTATGTTGGAAGGTCTGCTTCTAAGGAAAAATGGCAATGAATACTTCTTCAACTCTGTTGACTGTAGTACTCCAAAAGAACGACTAACACCATCTAGTGAGGACAGTGGCCCTGTAACAAATGGTACGATGATTTCTGACCCACCCCCTGCCAGTCAAAATGAAAGTTTGATGGAGAAGATGACTGTTTGTATAAATCACACTGATGACTCGCAATCAAGTTTTTCATTTTCAATGCCGTCCCCAGACACTAGTGAGAGTGATTTTACACTGAAACTGTCTGATAAGGACACAGAATCAAGCTCATCAAAAAGTTCTCCAGAGCATCAAGCTTCCATTATGAGATACTTTAAAAGTGTACCAGGGCCAAAATGTAAAACTAAGCTGATTGCTAATGGTGGCTCCTCGTCAACACTGCCTTCTGCAGAAAATTCTCCTGAGTCCAAAAACAGGTTGGTTAATACTTCTTTGTTTAAGGTGGCCCTTTATAGTTAAGTCAGAATTAGACATGCCAGTTTTTGGTGTTCAATCATCGCTATATAAATGTTTATGAAATTCTTTTAGTACAAACGTATACTAATTTTACCAGCAAACAAATCTAGGTTATTATGATGTCAAAATTTGTTACAATGACAATGCCATATGAGGTCAAAGAGACCCTATTTTTGAGGCTAATAACTAAAAAACTACTCAGTGAAATCTCTTGCTTTTGATATATTTTCATCTCACCAAGAAAGTGAAAAATTTTGCAAATTTTTAAAAAATTCTGTAGGTAGGTTTCAGAGCTACGTTATTTTATCATAAATTAAGGTGGCTCTGAACTCCACCTACCAAATTTTTTAAAAAATTGTTAGATTGCTTGTTTCGTCCATTAGACACAAATATATGAAAAACAAAAACTTTCACCGTCTAGTTTTCAAGTTATTAGCCACAAACGGTCGAAAATAAGGTATCTTTGACCACTTTTGACATTGTCATGGCAACGATTTTTGACATTAGGGTGACTTCAACTTGCTTATTGGTAAAACCTTTACAAAGTTGCAGGGTTGGAAACTAAATTTGACACCGCCACCGGTGACCCAACCCGCCCGTCAACACTCCCAGCTCCCAAAAAAAAAAATTAGGCCCCCCCCCCCCGAACCTCACGACCCACCCAGACCAAGACTGAACTCCATACCAGACCCGCACCGGAGGAGTGGGGGGGGAGGAGGGAGAGAGTGGAGAGGGGCGCCGGCCGAGCGACGAGAATGTTGGCCGGTGATGAAGTGGGGAGAGAGCGGACCGGGAGTGATCGGTGAGACCGCCCGACGTTCCGCCGGGCGAGCGGGGAGCGTAATTTCCAACCCGAAGTTGTACTAAAAGTTAAACCTCAACATTTATTTATTGGTATAGCTACAATAGAATGCCAAAGACGGGAATATCTAAACCATTACGAGCGACCTAAATGTGGCTCATAATGGATTAGATTATTTGCGTATTGTGATGATCATGTCAATAGTGGTATATACACTGTATACCTACCTGTAGTCGCTGATCACCAAATGTTGGTTATCATTACAACAGGTTGTATGCTTACAAATGCAATATTAAATACACAGTCATACAACTTCATACTGATATAATTCACAAGATTTGTGAGCCATAAAGATGTTATGTTCCATTTATCAGCAGGGTAACTCCTAAAAAGAAGAAAACAGGGAAAAAGCAGGAACAAATGTATTTGGTAAGCTATCTAAGTGTTTTGAGTTAGTAATTCAAAACTCTAATTAGCTATCCGGGCCTGTGGTCCTCTAATACCTGAGCAGTACATTTGTCTCCTCTAGTAAGTCAACACTTTAGTTGTAGAGCGGTTTTCACTTGAGTGTCGAAAGTAATTCGCGTTTGCATTGGTTTTGCATTACTACGCTTTGTGATTGGTTTAAAAACCTCGCGCCACTTTCTCAGCCAATCAGAAGTAAAACCAAAACCAATCATGACCCGCTTGTGCACGTTTTCCTTCGCTTCGTTCCGGCTACATGTATTTGCTTCAAGTTTTGATTGATTTAATAAATTGTCTTTGTTCTTTGTGATTGGCCAGAGTGATTACTTTGGTTTTGGTTTAAAGACACTCAATTGAAAACTGTTCTATTCTTTTCGGATCAACCGTTTTACAAGTAGGTTGGCTGGATTTTTTCTTGTTCTTTTGAGATTACTGCTATTGGCCAAAGAGATGTCGACCAGTTACGGTTTTCCCTTCCATTCGAGATTTTTACTGTAACATTATATTTTACCCCCATTTTACTTTGTTTTGTTTGTTGTTAGGATTTGGGCCAGAAAGACTTTGGTCATGTAACATGCCCCACCTGTGGTATGGTGTATACCAGAGCTCAGCCAGATGATGAAGCTGCTCATATCAGACACCACAAGAGTTTTGTTAGTGGACTGAGATTTCCTGTAAGTTGTTACACTGTTACTCAGTGTTCAAGGTTGAGATGAAATATAACTCACTGTTTCCCATGGGACTATTGGCCGTTCCGAGGTTGCGCAGGAGACTGGGGCGAGTTTCAAATCTTAAGTAATCGATAATCTGACACTACCACACGAAAGATCACGGTGAGATTGGTCATTTGACCAAGTTTGATGAGATGCAGAAACGAAGTTGGACCTGAAACATGGTAAAATCCAACAAACGCCAATGAGCCAGCGCCCCCAAAACCATATAAACTCATAATCTGACACTACCACATGAAAGATCACGGTGAGATTGGTCATTTGACCAAGTTTGATGCTTTCAAAATGAACAGAAACGAAGTTATGGACCTTGAAACATGGTTAAAAATCCATACAAACGTCTCTAATTGTAAGCCAGAGTCCCCCAAAACCATATAAACTCTTAAAAGTTTTATCAATTTTGTGACAGCTGTAAAATCCTGCCAAAGACCCTTTATTTGAAAGAAACTAAGATGAAAAACACTATGTTTGCCCATTTTTAAGAGTATCACAAACATCATAAAAAAATTAAGAGTTTATATGGTTTTGGGGGAAGCTGTCTCAAAATAAGAGACGTTTGTATGGATTTTTAACCATGTTTCAAGACCCATAACTTCGTCTCTGTTCATCCTAAAAGTGTCAAACTTGGTCAAATGACCAATCTCACCAAGTTCTTTTATGTGATGGAGTCAGATTATCGATTACTTAAAATTAAAACCTCGCCCCAGTCCCCTGCGCAACCTCGGAACGGCCAATGGTTAAGTTCAAAAAGTAACGTTTTACATGTAGTAACATTTTCCTATCGTAAACTTTCAGGTCTCGCTACTTTTGGATAGCTAAAATGTGTACCATTTGTAAGAAATGATCCATTAAGATAAGACCATGACTTTCTTAGATGCTTTCTATGAATGGAGTACTAGGTTAAAAACAAATTTAACCTGAAAACCAATTTGATCTGCATGTGTAGTATTTTGAAGAGTGTCACATCCCTGTGTGTTTTTGTCCAATTAAAAAGATTAGGGGAGGATTTGGAGGGTTTGTTTTGCCAGGGCTGGAAGAATGAGTGCGTTGTCAAAGACTATCATGACGGCAGAGTGATTATGGTCAGCCCTGATGATCATCCTCTTCACCTAAAAAAGGTTTAATTTAATATAACTGTAGTCTCCTTTTGTGTCCGTGCAGTGTAAAGTAAAGTCAGCATTATTGAGCCTAGTGGCCCATCAGGCCAGTTTCCATAGTATGAAGTGACTATGAGTATTTCTACTCCCTCCTGGATAGGATGCTAGTACATCACAGGATTACCCTCCGGCATTATTTTGCACAGTAACATTAATACACCTGGGTAAGGAAAGGCACTGTGAGAGTTAAGTGTTTTGCCCAAGAACACAACGCAGTGCCCCAGCCAGGGCTTAAACCTGGACTACTTGATCCCGAGTCCAACATACTTACCATAAGGCCACCGCACCTCCCACTTACGTAAAGTGTACGTAGTGCATTATTTTTTATCCAAAACTAGAAATTACTATTATAGTGGTGAAAAGCATAGCTTTGAATGATGTATTCAAAAGTTAGAACATGTACAGACTTTGGCATTACAGCCACATAACAACTGCTGTTGAGCAATTTATTACATAAATAAATTATTAGTCAGGGTTTTCAGCTTGGGTATGGGCAGAACAATTGTTTTAACCTCATTTTCGAAAGTAATACTTGTGATTTTTTTGCACTCATTTTAGATAGAAGAAGTTCGCAAGGTGGTTGATAGTGAGTTAGGCTTTGTTGCAGATGTACCTTACAGAAGATCTGGAGCTAAGGTTCGTACATGTACTTGTAGTTGATTACTTATTCAATGTTTTCATGACATCTCTAGGACAAAGGACTCAATTCTTACACCTTGTTATAAAATATTGTAAAGGAAAATTCAATGTAGAAGGGGCCTACATGTAGCATGTGTTTCTCCAATGTCCCGAAGCCATTTTAGGGCTAAGAACTGTTTTTTCGAAATATCAAATTCTATCAAAATTAATAGTAGTGTAGTTTAGGGGCAAAAACTTAACATTATTTTCAGCCCTTGACATTTTTATAAAATAATGAAAGGTTTAATGAAAGGTTTATGTTCAATGTGGGTGCACATTCTGCAATCAATATGGCTTGGGTTCCAAAATGGATTCTGGAGGTTGGAGAAATGCACACCAGGCTTGGCCATTTTCAGGCTCAGTTGACATTCAAACATTTAATTGTCAACAGCAGACAAACCTGCATAGTTTCTATGACAGTTACTGAATGTGACCACTGCATATACATCTGTAGGTGACTGTAGGCAGTTCTCCGCTCTCCACTGTACGCAGTTCTTGTCCATAGCCTTTGCCTGCATGGTCCCAAGATTTGTCCTTGGGGATGGGTAAGGGCTAGGGCACTCCAGTCCCTTAAGCATAGACTGTTTTAACTTTTTCTTGGGCTTTCCTCGTTTCCTCAACTTCTGCTATTTTAAACTGTCATACCATGAGGCAAAGCTGTGTCACCAAATGATACTATTAAGGTATCCCAAGTTGTTATTGCACCAATCTTTAAGGTTTTTATCTTGTTTTCAGACATTTCTTTTTATAACCACGAAAAAAGTTGTTGGATGCTCTGTGGCAGTTCAAATAGACCAGGTATGTTGGTTTCATGTAGCTTGAAGTGTCTGTCATCGTCTCGCCCAGGGTTGAGAAGCAAGATGACCAACATTTCATGCTAATCCAAGTGAACATCAAACTGAACTCCTAAGACAAACAAAAGGCAGGGATGTAGCTAAGATTTCCAAAAGGTGAAATTTTCTCGATCATAGGCGGAAAATTTGGGTCACATTAAAAGAAAGATCATAACCAGACACAGTCTTTTAGCCCGAAAAATCAAGTCCTTGGGTGGTTATTTCTTCTGCCTTCCACCTATTATTTACATCCCTGTAGATGTCCTTTGTCAAACCCACCTGTGTATCCGGCATTTAAAGCCTCATAAAGTCTTTCATGCATAATTCAACATTACTCAACAAATTGTCCAATGTTTCCTTATATTTTTGTGCCCTCAAAACTCAGATACAAAAATCCTTCCAAAAAGGCCTCCCAAGTACAAGCCCATGGGCTTTATTTAGTTATAGCTCTCAAAGAAAGATATACCGTAAAAACCCGCCGATAAACCACTCCTTTTTTCCAAAAATCTTTGCTCGAAATCGAGGGTGCGGCTTATCTGCGGGAACATTTGGAAAAGGTGCCGTAAATTTTCGTGAACTGACAATAATTTATGGAAAATTATGTAAATTAAAATTACACAAAACTACAAGAGAGTACTGGTCATTGCTTTTGCAAGTTTGACAGCTCTTATACTGTTTGCAGTGTCGACAAATAATATTGATACTCCACAAGCGAGAAAATACCACGAGTATTCACGTGTTAGATAGCCTACTGTTTCTTCCCCATTTAGCACTTTGATGGCAAATTTGTCAAACTGATTACGAAACTCTCTTCAGGCAACAAGTTTATCTCCAATAGATGGCTCCCAAATCTCTTTAATTTGTCGATATGATAGCCATAAAACCTGAACGCCTCCATCTTGTTTTGCTTTACGTTCTCGCCCTAGTCCCATATTTCGCGTCCGTTCAAATGCCTGGTTACTAAGCTACGAATGTTCGGCAAACGCAAGTTTTTGTTGACACAAAAATGAAAACTGTGTTGAATGAAGAAATACCTGTCAACAAATGCCAGGAAAAGATCAACCATAATATGTCAAAGCTGGCTTTCATTATATTAAAGAACTCAAATTGTGGGTAAGACTGAAGTATTTTCTGTTTCAATGTTCATTGAGTTTACGTTGATCAAGAAGACTTTCTAAAGACTCGACTTTGGATTTTCTTTGATTTACTTTCAAAAAACGTTTTTCCAAAATTGAGTTGTTAAACTCAGGGTGCGGCTTATCTGCCGGTGTTTACGGTAACTTGATCCTTGTTATAAACCTGTATGTTGTAGGGCTTGGGTTTATACATGGGGAAGCTAATGTCAATAATTTTAGGGGATGTTTGAAAGAACTTAATCTATATTTCAATATATATTTTTTATTATTCAGGGGTATCCTGTTTTACCGTCACCTGGAGAATCGTCAACCCCAGAAAAACAGATCGCAGCCTGGTGTTGCAGGTACAGGCACTAAGTTTTCTGTTAGCATTGTTGTTAGAAGTCTCACCATCATTATGCATTATACAGTCAATAATATTCAAAGCATCTATATGTATGATACTTTTCCAAAATGGCATTAGGACAAGATGAGGTGATGAAAATTTTAGTTGTAAAGTTGGTCATTGGTGATGTCATACTTGTTACAAAGGTGACAGATGAGAAAACATTTTTTTTTCTATTTTATTGTATTATTTTATTTTAAAAATAAAGTAAAATAAAAGTAATTCCAGTTGTTACCATGAAATAAAGTTGGAAATGTTGCCTTGCTAGCTCCAGAATATAGGATGTGAGTTTTGCGCTTACTATCCTCACTGTTATGAGTTCCTGATGTTTGTAATTTTAATAGTGTTCTTTAAGATCAGGTCATGGTTCTAGGATTTGTTGTGGCCTTTTGTCTAACTCCTTTCAACTGACAAAGTTAAGTCGGGGGAATAAGTGCCAGTTTTAGCAATCTTCGTTGAAGCACTTGAAGAATTTCCTTATTTTTTTATCCAATCAAAACCTAGAGCGAGCGCTCACGAGTACGCCGAAAGCTGTCGCGTGTATAAATACGTCATGTTGCTTAGCAACTTCTGGAACGAACACCGCGGGCTCAGTCACTACTCGGAGAAGTGATGTCACCATCAACTATCACTTGTTCCCCCGACTGAGTTGTATTGTACAGTAACATTGTTTATTTTTCTTTCAAGTACAACCCCTCAGTCAGCTCAGTGTGGCATCAGCCGGATCTGGGTTCACAGTCAGTACAGAAGGAAAAAAGTCGCAACTCGATTGCTGGATTGTGTCAGGTAATAACTTGAAAATACCGGTAATGCTTGACTAGCCACAGTCTGCACCTTCTTTTCTCCTTTCACCCATGTTCTCGTTTTGTTCTCCTCGAGAAAGACGTTTGTGATTAAAGATTCCGAGTGACACGAGCCCCAGATTGTAGTCGTGTTATTATCAAGTGTAGATCAAGTAACAACCAATCAGAGACACTGTGTAGTGCTTCGTCATCATACGTCATTTTCGGTGCCTCAACCAAAAGCAAGTGCTTTCTTCAAAGAGAAATGTTTTTAGCATTGATTAGTTTGGAGCTTAGGTGGTTTTTTTGGGGGGGGGGGTTTTTTTTATATATATATAATTATTGTGTACTCCATGCTGCACTGGCTCTTTAAGAAAAACTGTCTGATTGATAGGGGAAAATTATATTCCAGATCTAATACCCCGCTTATTCACATTTCATGTTTCATAGGGTATCTTCTTCGCAGCACTTTACTTGCTTCAGCCTCCTAGTACTATTGGGTAAAGTCCCTTCCATTCTTAGGGATTGGAGAAGCCAGACCGGACTCTTAAATTTCGGTATCTGTAGCATGAACTAAGTGCCTAGGCACATTGCTACACCCCCTGGATGGGGTGCTAGTCCTTCGCAGGGTTACCCCCCAGCATTAAATTCATTGGGACCGATTTATACACCTGGGCTGGAGAGAGGCACTATAAGAGTAAATTGTCTTGCCCAAGAACACAACACAGTGACCCTGCACCGACCCCCTGCACCTGGACTCTAAATCCCGGTAATCTCGGTAATCTGTGTTGAATCTATTTTTTCTCTTTTTTTCCTAGGATGAACTTCATTTATGGCTGCATTATTCCCAGAGAACTTGTAGCGTTTTCGGATCCTACACCAGATGGCAAGCGACTTGCTAAGAGTTACGCTGGAACCTCACAATTCCTTGTTTTTAGATAGTTTGGGCGGGTTCCCTTAGAAATCCCAGTTGCTTCCAGCTTAAAAATGTTTTCTGAATACATTGTTCATTGTATTGCTGTGTAAAGGGATAAATAGTCAGGCCCCTTGTTTAAAATGTGGATAGCGCTATCCACCGGATGAATCACTATCCAGTGGATAGCGTATTTTTTTTTTTGTCAGCACGTATCCGCTGGATAGTGGTTTATCCGATGGATAGCGCTATCAAGTGTTTGAACAACAGGGCCCAGAGGAACAACTGTGGTTTTCGGCAAATCTTCGTAGGAGCACCCGAAAGGTTTCCGAGTGATATACTCCAATTAGAATATTGCGCGAACATTCGCTCGGTTCCGAAGTTTGTTACGTCAGACCGTTGACGCAAAGGCAACGTCCACTCGTCTCCTCGTCTACAGAGCGGTCAAACGCTAAAAACTCAACGTCACTTCCGCTTTCCGCTTTTAAGAGTTTGCAGCGTAAAATTCAAGAAGTTTGTAAGAAAACGTTGCACGACAGCTAAGAACCAAAATTTGAGGCGGGTGCATAATAATTATTAAAGTAATGACTTAATTTTGGGCTTCAAATCAAAGAGTTTCAAATTTTAGATATTTGCAACTTGTGCGACAGTTTTGGCGGGAAATGCACAGGCGCTGCGCGTCTGACCTTTGTGTAGGTTACGTTTTGTTGCTTAGCAACGTCACCGACGAAAACTGCGGGCTCAGACTATTCTTGGACAAAGACACTTTTTACAGACTGTTCAGTAAATTAAAGAAATTGCTTTTCACGGCATTAAATATTTTTGGCCACTTGTCCACTGCGGCGTAAATAACTTTTGTGTGTATTGCTTCGTTTCCCAAGTATTTTTGTAATGTTAAAATGAAGTAATAAACTATATTTTTTGAGTACAGACAGGATTTTGTTTTGAACTTTTTTGCTCTGGCCAGGGTGTTCAAAGGAAGCCGGATAATGTTATAACCACCAGCCTCATTTTACGGGTTGATGCTTCACATAGGGTTAACTTCATTGCCCCTCTCCCCCTTGGACAGAATATGTCCAAGAAAAATTGCTATTATAACTATGATGAATGCTATCCAAGGGAAAAATTGCTTTTCAGTGGATAGCGTAGTACCTTATTGTTACTTATTTTCGCGGGACTTTTTTTCGCGATAAAAATCGCGAGACCCGCGAAAAGGCCGCGAAATCGACGCGACTTTTACCCTCATTGACACGCGATCTGACACTCCTAGCTCTGCTTTGACAAGTCACTGTAGCTGCTTGATTTAGTGTAGGAACAGTGGAATTATCAGTTGTGCAGACCGGAGCGACAGACGCGTCGGGCCATCGCGATTAGTCCCGCGAAAACCCGCGATAGTCCCGGAAAATAAGTAAAATAAGGTATGTTTTCTTAACACTTATCCTGGGAATAGCTTGGTATTTATCCGGTGAATAGCGATGCGTCCTTAAAACAACTGAACTTGGAGAATTCCGCATGGAAGTATGCGTGTTCAAGTAGTCTGAAGTGTCAGCCGTGTTCTCGGCCTAACCCCTGGAGGAGAGGCGCGGGCGAGAAGGACCTTTTCACCCGCACCCCTCCTCCCGGCGTCAGGCCGAGAACACGGCTGACACTTCAGACTACTGTTCCCGGTGTTTTGCAAGTGACTAATAAGGTTAACATTTCTTAAAGGGAAGTTAGGTCAATTTTTTTTATGAAATTTTGATGATAGTTAAGGGTGGGGGGGGGGGGGGGAAGGGTAGAACTGAAACCACTCTCAATTTCTATGGACCAACGAACTACGCAACAGACACTCGTCTTCTGTTTAATTTTGACAGAGTTTACACTTGACACTTCCCAATTCTTACTCGTTACTGTAAGGTTAACATTTGCCACTGTCATTTCCTATTCATTAAATTACTGTTAATTTCGTTCAAAGTCATTTTGTGACTGTACTTAATGTGTAATACACCTTTTTTATCAAATCAGGAATCGGGTTTCCACGGCACAATTTAACTCAAAGAATGACACAGTGACGACAAGGGAAACACGTGACAGGGACCCCTTCTTCCACCTCCTCCAAGCCCCCCTCTGTTATGTACCTCGTGTGAGATTTTTCTGGGCCTATCAACGGAGTGCGGTCTTGATAATCGCCATCCACAACTTCTCTTCCTGAAGAAAGGATAAATAATTATATAGAATTAAAAGGTGAAGGCCCTGTTTAGTATGGAGAAAAGTTGACCCTGGCAGGATGGTAACCCTCCGTACCGAGCCCGGGCGAGAGAGCTTTTCATACATTTCTTTATAAATAGCTGCGAACCCGGTTATAAGAGAAATCGCAAAGTTGGGGGGGGGGGGGGGGCAGGGTGGCCCGAGGTGGAGGGTCACTCGCCGTAAGATAGGCTGACCCTGGGTTGCGAGTCAACTTTTTCCCATGTAAACACTTGCGCTCTCTGTGACAGAGCATGCGTGAAATCGGGAGGGCCAATTTGTGGCCCAGTTAAAAGGGACAACTTTTCTCATATAAACGCTCCTTAAAAGATGGCTCGGGGGAGAGGGTAACCCCCCTACCAGGGACAACTATCCTCCATATAAACAGGCCCATAGATGACTGACGACAAAACTCTTTAATAACGAGTACTACAGTACAGTCGAACTCCTATTAAACGGCTATCTGTATAGAAAATGTGCATGAAACAAGCAGTGAGATGAATTTATATGTTGACATCAGGTGGGAGAAAGTAAATTGACCTACAAGAACACAGTTTGATTATGTAGTTTCTTACTACGTACCTTCTACGACCTCGTCCCACATCCAGTAGTCCTTCACGTCCATTCGACCTGACGGGCTAGCGCTGCCCATGAAATCCCTCCGCTGTACTGAGACAACTCGCTTGTTTGGCACCATGAGGTAACCCGTGGTATTTCCCGTAGCGTCTGACATCTGTGCGTTGACTGCGAGACACTCGGCACCCTCGGGTGACAGCCTCCTGATTAGTGCCTTTGTCAGATCATCACAAAAGCCCTCGGTTGAATTCTCGTTTTCTTGCGCGGATGGTAGTATCGGTGGTTGATCGATGTTCATTTCTTCTGTACTGTTTGTGTGGACAGCTTCCAGGTTTTGAACATCGACATTATCATTATTTTCGGACTGGAAAGCATTGGAGGACTCGGTGATGCTGGTTTCCTTTGATGACAGCGAATCTGAAAATGGATTAGCTGTTTTTTAGCCTGGGTTTATATCAGGAGCCATAATCAGTTATGACTGCGATGCCTGATTTGATAGATATTTGAAAAATAGCAAATTGAAGTGTATTCGGGATTTCAAGTGACGGGGACGATCAAAGGATTTGTTTGGGGTTTGAATTTTCGATTCCGGGATTTTTTGGGGTAAGAAAATTTGGCAAGCATTTTTTGGGTGGCTTGATTAAAGTAAGGATTTTTGAGGGTATTAAAAACAATCTTAAGATTCGTGGTAGTGCCTTGGTTGCGTAGTTCTGAACTCAAGCGTTCAATTTCTAATGTTTTTTTTTTTTGTTTGGGGGGTAAATTTTTGGTCCAGCGATTTTCTTGGGTTTTGTTGGAAGCCCTAGGGGTTTTTTTGGGGCCGGGGTCTTGAATTTTGCCCCCATTCGATCATCTCCGTCACTTGAAATCCCGAGTATCCCCCTGGGCTAATTCTCTCACAGCTGAAAGATGTTTTGTATTTCCAGTTGTTACAATTATGGTCAATTCCAATCACGCAACGCCAAATTTATCGTGATCTTAGGTCTGAATTTTCTTAACTCGAGCCCAGTGCGGGGTTTTATGAATAACGGAGGGAGAGACAAACATACCATTTGAAACGCTTTCCGCAGTTTCCCCCATGTTCCACTCACAAAGGATTGTGGGTGATCCACTCTCATCCGGGTCCACAACTGCCCTTGTGTGCCAAACATTAGGCGAATCAGCATCGAAGCTTTCGTCTTCCCAAACAGCGTTTCCGTTTACCTCAACAGCAGCTTTTTCACCATTTTGAAAACCTGCCACATTCTCGTTGGACCCGCCCACGCCGTAAGTAAAGGAATGGAAACAATAAATGGGACTTCGCTTCGGGCTGCTGCGGTCCTGAGTTCCGGCGCTTACATTTAAGGTTGTGATTGTGCCCGACGGTGTCTCGAACTCATGACCTTGTCATAAAATATGAAATGAAATGAATGATGAAATAAAAATTTTTTTAGAGTGTCAAAGCCTTGTAGCCTAGAATGTACCGATACTAATAAGGGGACACAACTAAAAAATAAATAATTCTAATAGTTATGCTAGTAAAATAAATGCAAGAGCAATTAACTCTTCGTTATTTAGTTGCCGCAGCTCGCCGGCTGAGACTTCGGAAGCGTTCGGATATTTCCGACGCTTTCCCGAGAAAGCCTTCGGTATCATTAGTCGTTGTTTCAGCTAAACTTGTCTCCCTGCATTGCTTTATAAAAAAGTTAATTTGTACCGGTCAGATATAGTACATACCTTTTATCTTCCCACTCGCCTTCGTCGCACTTTCAAACAATTCATTCTCGTTTTCATCTCTGTTTCGAACGTCTTGTTTTATTTGCTGGCCAGTTATAGACAATTCGTTTGGCGGCCTTTCCGCAACGGCGGATAAACACTCAAACGAAGGCGAAGCCATAGGGGAAACATATATATTGGTCATTTCAGCTCTCGCCGTCGTTTTAAGTGAATTAAATCGATTCAAGCAGCTCTCGTCGACTCCGTATTCCCGATACGGGTATGTTATTTTGTAGCCGTGTGCTCCTTGTCAAGGTTTTAAGCTGCAAGTGAAAACCGACACAATAACCTCAAGGTTTTCAACACACAGCAAATTGTGCTTGGATTTTTATTTGCTTTTGTTTTTACAATCTGCACGTGAATAGTTGCGATTTTTAGAAAAGCAAAAACATTGGTCTTATTGAAAGGTGACAAACATGCACTGATACTCTTGTTTTCTACCATTTTCCCCTCCGAATGAGAATTTTTGAAGACCATACGATACGGTTAACAATTCACAATTGGCGTGCGCTGCACAAAATAGCCGAGATCACACAATATTGCTCACAGGAATTGCGAGAGGTGTCCGCTTTTTGCAATGGTGTGATGTTAACGTTTTTGAATAAATGTGAATGACTTCCAAAATGTCGGCATTAATTTGCCATTCAAATTAATGGCGAGCGGACTTTATGCTAAAGAAAAAAAACATAAACTCGGCTGGAAACGACATGATTCTTTTTAAGGTTCTTTTTTTCAGCATTTTTCGTTTTTGGGGAATTTCTTTATGTGTAATTGGATTGGCAGTTATTTTTCACTGGAAAAGACCTGTACCAGTAGTTGAAATAGTCAAATCCCTGGAACATTGCCCTGGTTAGCCTGCATAAAAGGTGTAGAGGAAAACAAGAAAATAGGAAAAAGAAGGACAATGGCAAATCTACTACTACCCCATTCACACATAAGCACAGCAGCAAATTGTGTTTATTTAAAGGGAAAGTGTCACGAGAAATTTTCTAAATTTTCGTGTAAAATATTCTAGAATTACGAGGATGGACGCACTGTTAAGCAAAATAACCTTTGAACAACAAAAGAAAGGCATACTCCAAGATGTCATTCATTATTCCCCTTCCACCCCCGAAAGATGTAAAAAACCCGCGGCAATCATGATCAATGGTTTTTAACGGTCGGCCCGACGTCTTCAAGTTTTAGGTCACTTCTTTCTTACCAGTCTGTACCCAAACCACGTTTTAAAGTACGTTTTAGCAAGACCAGAGGCCACTAATAGTGGATTTACAAATCATTTTCCCTGTGGAACCAACTTCAATCACTGCAAACCGTGGTAACAGAGGCGGAAGACTGGGTAGGATAGGATATTTGGTGACTGGTACATAACGCAACTACTAGCTGAATGTCAAGATGGCGGACGGCGCGGTTTGGCGGGAAATCGTCACCTTCCCAATCGCAAGCAAGCGGACTGTTTTGCAACCATTCTGAACCATGCAAGCTTTTATTTTCCAAATCTGTGTTGAGCTGTGACAATTTGAGCTCTATCCGTCTCGTTGTTTTGTGGAGAGGGCAATGGGGAAACCGAAGTTGAGCAAGGGAGCTGGAAAGAGAGCAAGAAGCAGCTCGGAAGAAGAGGTTAGATTGGGTGACTGAGAAACAGTTTTAACGATAAACGCTAAGTTTTCATCCGCCGGGAAGGCAATATTTTAAGCTTAACTTCCCGCCGTTGTTTTTATTTTCCCAGGAAAGAGGCCCAGCTCAGCAAACCATCAAAAGTTATTTTAGCAAGGTATGTGCACGTCACTTGGCTAAATTATAATTTTGCTTACAGTGAATTGTAATAATGAATGAAGTTTTATTTATTGTCTTCCTCCATTGACTTACTCAATTACATAAGCGTACAAGCGCATGTTACCGCTAAACCTAAGCTTGTAATACCCCTCAATCTCTGCTCAATACTCCCCAACTGAAAAAACGCCATCTAGAATGTATTGCGTGACATTCCCAAACTCTCCGGGGGGAGGGGGTACCCTCTTGCTGTTTTGGTCTGAAATTTGGTCTGGAGTAGTTAATTTGCCTTACAATCTGAAATTGGCTATGACTTCAATCAAAAGCACAAGAGCATATGTCAATGAAACTGTTCATCAGGCTTTACAAAAGTAGCCAAAGATACATCATTGGATGCGACAAAGCACAATAATTTTTCCACTTCTGAGAGGCCCTGTCAGGGTAAATTCCGACAAGCAACACGGCCCAAAAAGTAGCGACTGCACATAAAATAAAATCACGACAAATCACAATCCTTTTGGAAAAACTTAAATTCTGACAAAAACAAGCAATTTTTTAATAGTCAACTACCAACAGCAACGGGAAGTGCGACAAGACAATGAAACGGGACATTAAAAATTTAGACAAGTGACACAGGAACCCCCCCCCCCCTGGCAGGGCCTCTTCTGATGTGTAAACCACTCGTCACAGGGCTCGACTGAGTATGCTTGCTTGGGCCTTGATGTTACACGTGAACTTGCCTGTGGTTGGTATAATTCACCAGGCACCCACAAAACAACAAGTCTGTAACTGGAGTGAAGATTGAGGCAACAGGTGGCTCAAAATGTAATGATGGCAGCCCTGCATCCTTATCTGGCAGCCCCGAGAGTGCAAAAATCTGGAGATGTCTAGAAATCTTTGCATTGTAAGGATATTATTTTACATGTGAGCAATGTATGAATACTCTCCGAAACTCAGACCGGGATATTTGATGAAAAACTTGGAGACTCCCAGGAAAACCTGGAGAGTTGGCAGGTATGCAGTGCACCAGATCTAGAATGACATATTTTTGGCCCGAGAAAGGGTCAGAATTAAGAGAACTGTGTGACACTGCCTACTAAAAAAATTCTAATTAGAACTCCTGCTGCCAAGAAAACACTCCCAGGGTAAACAAAATTGCATAACTCCCTAGTGAAACAACAACTTGAACATTCAATGTAAGGAGCATCTCTAGTCCCCTTGGCTTTAATGCACTAACGTGTATTCCTAACTGCATTAAGGTTTTACGCTTATCTCAGTCCCTTTGACTGCACATCTTACAGTTTTATTTAATATAAGAAAAAAAGAAAAAAACATACAGTGTGGCGAACTATACAATAAATAGTAAGGCTTGAATGAAATAAAAACTTGAAAAATAACTCAGTCATTGTGCGACTTTTCATGGAATATTATATTGTATAAATTATAATGTATGTTGACAAGATGTTTTGTTGTGTTAACTTATGTTGCAGGACACTTGTCAACTTTGGACCACTGTCGGGCAAGAATCCAAAGGTTGGGTCATTTTTTATAACTTTGATGTATAATGATGAATTGCTATGTACAGTTCTTTTTATTGTAAAGCAAAATGCATTATAACTCTAATAGTTACCTGTTTTGTGGTCAGGTGATGCATTCCAGCAACCACATAGAGTAGAGTCTGTTGTATTGATGCACATACAGTACTAGTGTAGCTCTGTTGCATTTCTTTCTCTTCATCGTAATAGAGAGTACTTAGCTGAGTACTACATACATTTTCTGTTTTGTTCTTTTAGTAAATGGAACAAGGAAAAGCCTCAAATTATCAACCAAAAAGGTAAAACTCCTTACTGTTCAACTTTACAACTCATTGTCAAGGGCTTCCATTGTCTTCTCATAATGTGACTATCCAAGTAATAAATTAAAATAAAATCAGAAAGGTGTTATTTGGGCAGTATCCCTTCATTGAAAAAAATAATAATATTCAGTGTCCAGTGATTTGTTAATGTTTAAACTGTTTATTATGTTTTATAATATAGATAGGAGTCTACGCGCGCTCTGATTGGCTAAAAACCTATGTTTTATCAGAGTATAAAACATAGAAAAATCATGTTTTATTGTTTTTCGTCAGCTTTCCTCGAGTGCTTCGCGCGTCGTTGACTGTTCGTTGACTATAACCACTCGTATCCAACAAGGGCGAATGGAATAATTGTTTTATTAAATTCCTTTTTAAGTATAAATCCACTGGACATTTCATTTTGATGTAAACGAAGTGAGGCGGGAAAAATTGTGGCGCGGTGTCCACTGCTTGAGTTGAATGAAACTCGCAAGGAAAGCGAGCGAGAGAGTTTTCTTTCGAAGATTTTCTTCGACAATCTCCTCTTAAATCGTCTATTCATGCTGGAACTTGATTGTGACAACAATTAAGGTTTACGGGAATATCCGAAGCAATAGCTTTTCTGGAAATTATACGCCTTGTTCAAGTCGAACGAAGCAAGGGACGGATGTCATCGAGACTACTATATTATGCTGAAACGAAATTGCACTCGGTGCAGTCGGTGAAGTTTATCGAAGTTCAAAAAGACAAGATCAAGATTAAAAGGTAACAAACCTATCTGGAATGCTAAGCCTTATTTTACGTCGAATACTGAATGAAATTGTGTCAGTTTTATGGTCTTCCCGTAAACTATTTTCTGCTTTTCATCTTTGTTTACTCGCTCTTGTTGTACATATTTTTAATTAAACTTTTCACTCGCGGTGTCTAAAATCTATATCATAAAGCAAAGAAAGAAGCCTAAGCCATGTTTTATACTGTCATAAAACACTCCAGGCATTTGAGAACACTCGAATGTAGAAAACATTCGCCTGCGGCTCATGTTTTCTACATTTCCCTCGTGTTCTCAAATGCCCGTCGTGTTTTATGACAGTATAAAACATGGCTTAGGCTTCTTTATTTGTTAAATATTAATTATACCTGTATATGTTTTTTTTTTACCTTTAGGATAGTAAGATAAAAAATGCAAGTACTAATTTTGGTCAGAAACAAGGAGCCAAAGTTATCCCAACTACTGCAAGCAAAAATGACAAGACAAGAACTTTGTTACCAAGTGGGAAGGGTAACACGGAACAACCACTCTTTACAAAGATAACAGAACAAAAAGCTACTTTGCCATCTATACCAAGGGATCAGAAGAATTATGAAGCTAAAAATTCCCCTCTTGTATCAGAACACAGCTACGTCTCCCCTGCTGTTAATAATGACAAGGTAAATGATTTAAAACCACCATCATCAACATGGAGGACAGGAAAAAAGAAAAATTCATTTGTTAATGGGTATAAATGCAATGACTTGGCTAATAATAATGAAGTAACAGTTATAGAAGATGATGATCTCATTCCGCCGACACCGTCTCCAGTAGGACAGCACAGCTTCATAAACTGCCATCCTCAAAGGTCTGCTCCCTCAGCAGCTAAAAGCACAGTTGCTAAGGTTTCTGGCGATCACTTATCTGCCAAAAATTATTACAACTCTGAACAGAAAGAGAAAGAAGAGGTTAAAACAGATGGTACTGCATTTAGTACATATGATCTAACAGTGACAGATAATGGAAAAGAGTCCTTTGTGTCAGATTTACTTTCAACTTCATGCAACTCTCTGGAAACTCAATCAACAACATGCACTACTAGTAGAAAGAAGTATAAACTGTCAAGAAAGGGAAAGCCACCAAAGGTGATATCAAGCCCTCTGAAAGGACGGAACAACTGTGGATCGGCAGTAAAGTCTCCCAAAAACCAAAAGCAAGTGGAGAAAGGAACAGAGGCGGTTGATCAGAAAGAATCTACTCCTGTTATTGCTCCATCGAAATGTGTTGTTTTGAGATCAAGAATGAAACGGTCAGCTACCAAGGGAAGCTCTCCATTACAGAAGAGATTGCAAACTGAACTGCCTTTGCCAGCGAAGGTACCAAACATGATATGCTTGGGTTAATTACTTGCCTAGTCACTAATATAACATCAAGGAGTACACAGCATGTAGCTATTACTGACTGGAATGCCTGTTAAAGGCTTGCTGTCAACTCACTGAAAACTATTTCTACACTTGTGTTGGTAATAAAAAAATGTTTTGTTTAAAAAAAAACATATGATTACAGTGACTAGACTTGGAGTTCCAATGCCCTAAATCCTACATGTAGGTGATTGGGATCATACAAATGAAGCCATGAATTTACATCCCAAGCATTCTTATGATCAATATCAACCCACCCTTCAACCCCTAAGATGCACAATAGTTTATTAATCCTCCAAAAATACTCTTTACCAATTTCTTTTATTCCTGATTTATGCCACCGCCCATGCCTGGGTTCTAAACATTGTCCTTACTTAATGGATTGCCTCCATTTCCCTTTCAGAATGCCGTGAAATGTAACCTTTGGGGAAGAATGGATGAAAGTGCCGGTATGCAGAGCAGCAATTCTGTAGAGCACTTAAGTCAACAGGCATTAGATTCTAAACAACACCTCCTGAAAGACAATCGGGTTGAAGATAAAAGCATAATAGAAGAATATATGCTGGACACAAGCTTAGAGAATTGTTTGCTCAATGAAGAATCAATGGAATGTTTAGAATCATCTGTAAAAGGGAACCTTGTGCCAAATCGTCAAGAAATGAGTATTGATCACATTTCAACTGACATTGAGACAGCTGCCATAGAGGTAGCTCAGGATATTACTGAGCAATTTAAATCTCCAATTAAATCAAACATCCACAAATCCTTGCTTCAAAGTTCATCTCCAGGAATAAGTAACTTACCTGTGCAGACTAAGACCCCATCAAAGGCATTGGCAAATACTTCAATGGACAGTCTTGCTGATGCGGCAGAGTTGGATAATTTACTAGATGGTGTCGAGTGGTCACCTATGATCAGTTGTCCAGAAAATCTGCACAGTGCAAGGTAGGTCTTCTCCCAATGAAATGACTCTGGTTGTTTTACACACTTTTCTCCATACTTCCATCATCATCATCATCATCATCATCATCATCATCATCAATTTTCATCATGCCAGTAGGTGCATAAGACTGTTCTTGTTATTTTGGGTCTTGTTTAATTAAGTCACTAGAAATCTGAAGCATGTCAATGTAAAGTTTTCTGAATTTCCTGTACCACCCGACCCATTTTGTAGAGGGGCCGGGTGTCCAGTACACCCACATCATAATGGCCTGAGAACTTTGCACACAAAACATATAGAAAAGTTTATGGTCTGTAAGTTGCATCCCATAAATGGGACTAAGAATATTTTGTTATCCTTATCAAAGGGTGAATGCATGGGTTTTCAGTGTGTACAGTTTGCTCAGAAACTTACTGAGATACCAGCAAAACGGGTGGAAAGATTCGCTAGCATGAGAAGAGATTTGATCTGCAAAGATTAACTGCACATGTAATGCAATGCACAACAAAAGTCCTGCAAATCTCCCAAGGGCCCCCACAGGTCTTTAAAAGCCAAGCCGATAAGGAAGACTGCTGACCACAATTGGCTCAAGGTTAACTTTGCCCTTATGATATTGAGCCCCATTCAACTAAATATGTGTATTTTGGACAACTGAAGTATGTCTTCGACTGACGTAAATCAAGTTAAACTTGTGCAATTCCAATGCAACTTCATAGCCTTTAACTCTAATCCTTCACTTTTTTTTATTTTTACAGCAACAGCAGTTCATGTAAAGCACTCTTCTCTCCTGTCAAGGGTTCCCAAAATGCTAATCAGATATCCAAGGACCTTCAAAATAAATGCACCCTCACTAATAACACCTGTCTTTCCCCATCTGGAGCTGCTGGCTACAGTCGCTTCTTGGTACTAGAGGTATCACGCAGAGAACTGTTGGGTGATGAAGTTGTGGCTAAGTATGGAAGACATTTGTCAGAGAAGGTGCTTAGACTGTTTGAAGAAACCTTAAGTCAGGAGAAGTTCTGTAGTCTGAGGGAAGAATGGGAGATGAGCGAAGTTGAACCAGGTGACATTGTGCATATCACAGGTATGGTTGTTTTGCATACTTAATCATCAAATCCTGACAGTTTTCAAGAGTTCATCCCTCATTACAATACCCGAACATAATCTTTCTGGCACTTAACTCTAGTTTCTGTCGCATTAAGTCGCTAGAAGTAATGCTACTCTACCTGATGCTAACCCATTGCTGGTTACCCTTATAGTGCTAAAGTGAAAAAAAAACCTTAATAGGATCATCACAAATACTGGTGTCCCAGTAGTTTACATTGTGGCCCTAGAATAAATAAACAAACAAATACTGTAAATAAACAGAAACTTGTTAAAATCCCACCGGTTCGTGGGAGGCTGACGAGTTAGTTATATACAAAGTGTGAAGGAGTTTAATTGGGGACCAAGTTCAATTTAGTGGCAGGGAGAAGGATGTAAACCCAAGACCTCCAGATTACAAGTCCAGCACCCAATTTATTTTATAATGTTTTATCTTCATTTGGAAACCACTCTTCATTAATTTATGTAATTCATTTAGTTTTCTGGCCTTTACAGGGACATTTGACTCAAAGACAGGGATGTGCGTCCTTGACAACTCAACTGACCACTACCTTGTTGTCCATCCTGATACTTTAGTATCTGGAACTACTGTTTCCATGGCAACAAAGTGTTTGCGTCAGAGCATACTCAATGAGCGATTTCGCACTGAAGGCCAAAATGAGGCAATGTTGATTGGAACTCTTCTTCATGATCTGTTTGATTTAGCCATGGAATTTAATGGTATGTATGACTGTTTCCAAGCATGAGTGGCTAAGGGACTGGTCAATAAGTACCGGGGGGGGTTTTCCGGAGCAATTGGAAAAGTGGTGGCTCAAAAATTTGTGACCCACCCTTTCCTTCTGGCTCAAAACTGATTGACCCACCCCTGATAGGGGGTTGAAAATTACATGACCCACCCCCCTTTGCTAAAAAAAAAATAGGGACCAATCATTTCTTTATCATCTGTTAGGAGTTGGAGATTTTTTTATTTGACTTCAGCTTTTAAAGTGAAATTCCCTACATAGACATTTTCCCTGATGGACACTAGGATACCATGTACCTCTTTTTCCATTTTCTTTACACACCAAAGAAGGATGAATTTATCGCTTCTTATACTAGCCTTTTGTAAGTTTGCCATATTTGTGTGTAAAGTCCATGGGGAAATTTAGACACAAACATATGTGAGAAAACTGAATCAGTATCTAATATTAATTCATAATCAATTATTGAAGAGTTCATATTTTTATACAGAAATTAATAACAGAAACTTCAACCACTGTCCATCATTCATATTTGCAAAGTGTTTGACTAAAGAGTTTACTGGTATTAAAAGGCCTAAAGCCCAGCGTGAATCTATGCAGGTTGAAGAGAGACAAGCAAAACTGATATTATGATCACAAGTCATCTAGGGGGGTCAGGGGGCATGCTCCCCCGGGAAATTTTTATATTTGGGCCTTTTGAAATCGCTAGAAATTCATTTAAAACTGCTCACATGGAGAAATTTATCAATTTTATATACTGATGAATACAACTTTTCTTGGAACTATAACAGTTTAAAGTTAGTGAATAAATAAGATGACCCACCCCCTACGTGTAGATCAAAATTACATAACCCACCCCTTTTCGAGGGCTCAAAAACTGATGACCCACTCCCTTTCTGCTCCGGCCCACCCCCCCCCCCCTGTACTTATTGACCAGTCCCTAAACTGAAGTTTTATTTAGTATACATGTACATTCTGGTACAAGAAAACATTGTACATGTTCTTAGTTATTTAACTATCTTTTTTGAAACTACTTCATCAAACATCATAATCTCAATTAAGTATCTTGCTTCAAACCAGATTTGTATTGTTCCTATAATGCTTTACATGTATTGCTTCTGGAGCATTCTTCTGAAGCTTCAGTGTATTAGCTGTTGTTGTCTGAACATACAATGTAAGTGCCTCTCTGATATACCTGTAAGTACACTATGCGACGCTTGCTTCACCTAGTCTCTTTTCCATCACGAAGAAGGAAAGCAAAATGGCCCTCAATCTCTGCCCACCCTTTTTCTGGAAATTTGTGTCCCAGTACACAAGTACAAGCTTTTGCCTTCTAAATGCTTCATCAATCCATATCTTTTTTAGGCTGACCATAAATTGGAGAGTATTGTGCAATAGGAAAGTATTTGGTATTAACGATATTTTTGAGTGAACACCCTTTTGAATCATAGTTCTTTGAAGTCGTAGAAGCAACCAAAAATGTTAAGTTAATCCTAAACCTTTCCTCTCCTACATGGACTGTCATACATTTCATTTCATGTTTGATTCTTTTACATGCATACAAGTAAGTTTTTACTCTTGTCATACTGGATTTATCACAATATTACTGTATTTTTCTTTAAAGAATTCTCAACCGATGCCCTTTTGAAAAGAGCCAGTGGACTTCTACAGAAGCTTTCTTACTTGGATGACCTATACAGCTTGGGACAGACAGAGAACTGGGCCATGGAGAAGCTCAAGGAGAATATTCCACTTCTCTGTGACTGGGCCAAGAAATTTGTGGCTCCTTTTCCCCACCCAGATTTTGGGGCCATGGATTTTAAGACCCCTGAGTACCCACAGCATGCTGAGCAGCCTAGTGTCTGTGTGTCTGCACTTAAAGACATAGAGGAGAACATCTGGTCACCAAGATTTGGATTAAAGGGTTGGCATATTTTTTACATTTTAATTTATTGGATATATCTGTTCATTAACAGGCAAATGATTGCCATTTGTCTCAAAGGTGGGTCTTTAAGGAAGGATCCAAGTCCTGCAGTAATGTTGCCATGTGGGATGTCACATCCCTACCACAACAAGCTAGTCTGCAGTGTAGGCATATTTTATGAGGGACGGCTGGCTATATATTGGTGGGAAATTGGAAAGGAGTGGTAGTCAGGGTGAAAAGCGAGTGAATCGTCCCCGTACCACCTCCTTTGACTTGCATTTTTTAATTCAAGTGCACACCACCAAAAACTCCAGCTCAAGCTGCAGGCTATACAACAAGCCACTGAACAAATATCACTCAGCAATGTTCATTCTATTTTCTGGTGAAACTTGTCAATCATAATGTTGTTGTGTTTCTAAAAAAATCAATTAACTTTTAAATCCTTTATTTGTCTTTTAAAGATGAGTTTGTTTGAAAAGGAATTCTGTGGCCATGACCACTATGTGACACATTTTCAGTACTCTTCCTCGAGTTTGATCTGTGATCACTTGTGACTTTTTTCGTCTCTTACAAAGAGGGACTGCTCCTTGTCTAGGTGAATGCCACCAACAAAAATTGGGGGTTCACGGAAACTGTTGATCCGGTTTTAAATCCCCAAAGCCTTTACCAGGAGTCACTAAGTCTTGTTTTTTTTTTTGTGTGTTCTTTCTATCTGGGTCTCTAATCCTAATCTCAATCACAGATTTTCAATGGAGTCTCAGCATCTCTCCGAGTCTCGATTTTACCATTCGCCATCCATATTCATGTGCATGCAGAACTGTTTGGCAGGGTTGATTTCTATTGATCTTTTTCTTTTTTAAGGCAAAGTTGATGCCACTGTTGAGGTTAAAATCGACAGAAGACTTAAAATCAGACGGCACAGACCTGACACAGGAAACCAGGTGCAGTCAAAAGTATTGCCATTAGAGCTGAAGACAGGGAAAATGTTCACCAAACTAGGTAAGCTGAAACAATAATACGTGTTGCTGAAATTAGCTTAGTGAGAATAACTATTATTTAATGGTAATATATTGTTATCCAACTTTGCTTACTTGAGTTAGCAGTGCAAATAACGATGCACTCCAGGGTCGGGTTGTTTGAAAAGCAATTAACACCAACCCAGGTTTACATGTAAATGTTGGTCTAGGCTTTAATTTCACTTGAATAAAAAGGTTTTTCACTGCTAATGTTCTCTGGAGCTTGAGTCCACATTCAAACTGGAAGACAGAAAATATAGCAGAAAACCTCGCTGAAAAGTTGAAATCAAATTTCACACTAATGACTGAAATCAAATTTCACACTAATCCTGGATTAGCTTATCATGCTTCGGGCGACTGGACTCTAAGCGTAAAGCACCACCTCTCAATGCCACATGGCACAGATTCCAGCAAACCTTTTACTTGCAAATGATAAAAGTTTTTAGAATGTTAAAACCAAATTAATACCAGATGTGTCGCTTACAACGATCTTGTTATGATACCAAAGTATTTCACTAAGACAGGGCAAAAGGGAGAGGAGAGCTCGTCTTAGGATTTTTGCTGCGTCTCATTTTTTTTTAATTCTACATTAATTTTTTGTTGTGAGTTGCTTTTGTATTTCTTGTGGGCTTTTTTAGAGGGCCACCCTTATTAACCATGCATTAGCCTAGTGCTACCCTCTTGAAAAGAATGTTATCAGTTTTTGAATTAAATAGCATCCTTGACATCATTTTGCATCACCAGGTTCAATTGAACACCGAGCACAAGTGATCCTGTACACATTACTCATGTCTGATCGCTACTCTCAAGCAGTTGATGCAGGATTATTGTTTTACATGAAGTCAGCTCACATGCTAAGCGTGCCTGGTTTCCTCCATGAGAAGAGAGCCCTGGTCATGAAAAGGAATGAGGTTGCACGGTACCTGACCCTTAATAGGGCAGGAGCTACAGGCACTATGCCAGGTAGGTAAAATTGAAGATATAATTGTAGATAGAATTGAATCGAATGAAAGATTTCCCGCTGCAAACACAACATCGCAAAAGACAGAACCATCACATTGCTGTAAAAGTTGCGGGCGCTGTGACAAGTCGATATGGTGATTGTAGTTGTTTGACGGATGTAAAAGTAGTTAATAGGAGCCCACATGTACGGAATAGACCTATCATAGGCACACATTTTCTCGTTAAGTACTAGGTTGATGTAAGGCAAGCAGAAAAAAGGCAGACAAGAACAGCCTTTTTTCTGATGCTTTACATCAACCTAGTACTTTACGAGAAAATGTGTGTAAATAATGATAGGTCTATTGACTGCTGGAAAAAAGCAACTGGGAACAGTTGTTCGAAGGACGGATAACGCTATCCACCGGATAAATCACTATCCAGTGGATAGCGTAGTATGTTTTTTTTGTCAACACTTGTTCACTGGATAGTGATTTATCCGCTGGATAGCGCTATCCACCCTTTGAACAACTGAGCCCAGAGCTATATATTTTCCTTCCGAGTGAAATGTACGCACTACTGCTCTTTGCCACTTCCGCGCAAAATAAAGCTTAATAGCAACACAAACCCCTAACAGTCTATCAAGAAACGTTCCATACATGTATTTGTAGAAACGACAAACAGGAGGCGGCAAATGCGGATTTTTTTTTTTTTTTTTGGAGCGAAAACGTAATGTGATGCCTAGGCTACTAGTTAAGGCTAACTCGGGAATCAAGCTAAAAATAAGTTTGTAACAGTTTTATACATTTTGGGTTTTTTTTTACAGCAATGTTAAAAGACCTCAACACCTGCAAGCGTTGTTCTCAGGCTCAAAACTGCACCACCTTCCATAAAGCCACAGAACAAGGAGACGGCAAGACCAGCGGTTTGGGTTCATTTTTTGACGAGAAGACAGACCACATGTCCAAAACCTATGTCAACTACTTTACAGACTGGTATAAACTGGTTTGTCTAGAAGGAAAAGAGATGGAACAGAAAAGAAACCAAAGAGAAATTTGGTGTTTAGAAGGATGGGAGAGGGAAAAACTGGGTCGTTGTTTCAGCAGCATGGTCCTGAAGCCACACGATCGTGACTCAGTGATTGCCAACACTCGTTACTTTAGACACAAGTTTGAGCGCTCCGTGGACCATCCCAGTGTGACACCATTGCAAGATGTACCCATAACTGTGGGAGAGCGTGTCATTCTGAGTGAAGAGAATAGTGGAGCCACTGCTATTGCGGCAGGTGAGTAAAATTTTGAATTGACTTCTGCACAAGGTTCGTAAAGAATCTGGAAATCTGGAAAAGTAGTTTTCCAGACCAGGAAAAAGTCCGGAAAAAAAGAAGTGAATGTTTGAAGTCGGAAATTTTGCCTAAGCTGAAACAAGTTCTTTTGTTATTGAAATCTTTACCAGATAGTCTTATTTCTTGTTACGGGAGGATAATTTGGCTGGATTACCGTACCCAAATTCGCAAGTAGCCAATCAGAAGCGCGATCTACTGTCCTGTTATCCTACGATATCAAGTCACTGACCTGATATGCCACCATATCACGGTCACTTTGAAGTAAAGTAGTGTTACTGTGCGATGAATTGAAAAGAGGTTTTACCGATAAAACAGAACTTCGTAATTTAAATTTAGCGGTGTTTAGCGGTCGTAAAAGGAGAAAACTTTCCCGTCAAAACCAAACTTGAGCGCGCTCGCCAATTGCGCGATGTTTGCCGACGAGTACTGCTCAAGACATTCAGACTGAAAAAATGGAGCCGTAATTTTCAAATTTTTTGCTTAATTTTGATTTTGAAAATTAAGAAAATGAAACTCTAAACAAAGAGTGGAAAAAAGGCAGAAGAGGAACTTGGTAAAAGTGTTGAAGACCAAGTCAACACAATTTGCAGTACGTACCTTGCAAGCATGGCTTCAACAGAGCAATAAATATAACCGGGTTTTTGGCTGAATTTGGGTACGGTAAATACCTAATCGTACCTTTTTGGTACGCTTCGGCTGCATATCAGGCTCGTTTGGTCTCGTCATGGGTATTTTGGCTCGACTGCGTCTCGCCAAAATACGAACCATGGCTCGACCAAACTCGCCTGATATGCTACCGAAGCGTACCAAAAAGGTACGATTAGGTATAAAAACTAGCAAAATGCTTTGGAGAAAAAAACGTACGCAAACCCTGTCTGCATACAATTAGTGTTTGCTTGTAGAAGTGTGTCTAAAAAAATAAGTTATAACTATGTTAAGTGCTTTAGAAAATCCTGAACACACGAGTGTGTAAAAGATTGTAGTGTATTGAATTACGGTCAGTTTGTTTCCGGTAATGTTTTCAGCTGCTTTTAACCGATCATGGTTTTAAATAAAGGATAGAAACTTAAAATAATAATAAAAATTAAATAACTCGTTGGCACAACTGGGTTGTTTACCTTGAACAGATTTTTAAAACTGGCTTTGACCATTTCACGTTACTGAAATGTTTTGCCATGAAATACAGTGAGTATGTAGCGTCCAGCCTGTACGTAATTTATGTTATTTGTTTCATTCAAACAGGCTATATTCACGAGGTGAAAAAGACTGAAGTTGTGGTCTTACTGGACAGAGACTTAACTAAAAGGTAAAGTTAAGGACTGGATACTACACCATGATTATCAGAATTTTGAAACAAAGTAAGTTTTTCAGACGTGATGTACAAGAAAAACAACTTCGAGTACCATTTGCAGCAATTGAAATTTTTGACAATTTAGTTTGTTACAAAAGTTTTGGCAAGCCTTCTCTCGCTAAGACAATACTTCATGTTTTGAAAACTAGTGTGCCCTATGAGTGATTACATGGAAGCTGCTTCATGTTGATTAACCGTGGTAGTTAAGAAAACAAAGTTTTGTTTTTTGTACCTTTAAAATATTAAATTAAAGGGGGGTTTTGGTGGAGCCGGGTAAAAAAAAAACCAAAGTAATCACTTATTGGCCAATAACAAAGGACACAGGCAATCCAGTTAACCAACCAAAACTTGAAGCAAATACATGCGAAGCGCGGAAAAACGTGCGAGAGTGAGACACGATTGGTTTTGGTTTTAATTCTGACTGGTCAAGGAAGTAGCGCGCGATCTCAGTTTTAACCTATCACCAAGCGCAGTGAAGCAAAACAAAAACAATATCCGGGTTACTTTCGATACTCAATCGAAAATTGCTCTAATCATATGAACTGCTGATAACAATTTCACCCTTGCCCCCAGGTATAATGCACAGACCGAAGAAACCAGCTCCAAGCTCTACCGCCTTGACAAAGACGAGGAGTACAGCACCCTGACCACCCTGTGGTCCAACATGGCGAAACTGTTTAAGGGGGATTCAGACAGAGATGCTCAGCTGCGTCGCCAAGTGGTTGACTTGGAGCCTCCGGTGTTTTCAAGGAAAAGAAGGAATGATACTGTTAGCATGTCGAGCCAAACGTCGGATATCACGGAGTTTTTCACACAGCAAACACCGTAAGTTTCTTTGTAGCTTGCAAAAGATATAGAGTTATAAAATTCCCCATGTTTTTCAAAGATACGCCGGAATTTGTATGCCGAAGTTACCTGTTCTTCGAAGCTCGCAGTTTTTCTCAAGCTTCGCTCTGAGAGAACGCTTTTCGGTCTTCGAAAAAGCTTCTTACGCTCCTCGAAGCAGATAGTGTCCAAGGACAAATATTCGTCCTTTTTTAAGCCAAATAGTGGATAATGTATTTATTTTCCTTCAAATATGTGTAATATTTTTCTTGCAAGGCCCTTGTTCGGACGATCTGTGCTAAGTTGTAAAACGTCAAAGTAATTCTATAGGTGATCAAAATGGTAATCATTCCTTCAAAACATTCAGTCCTATTCAAGTCAACACTGCGGCACTGACGTATTGTCCGTAGACCATTCGCGTGTTTGAAAAAAAAATATTAGATAAATTATATAAAGAAAGACTAGAACAACATGTGTTTATGTTGCCAACCTAGAAGACGTAGAAGTGGAACCAACGCGTTTTGTTCCTGCGCCATATCTTCCAATCAGGAATGAGCTCCTTTTTATTGTCAACTGAGGCAGCGATTTTCAATGGGGACGTTTTTGAGTAACCGGGCACCTAATGATCTGACTGGCAAGCGAGTAGGCTCACGTTTGCACTTTCGTGGTGCCTCTAGACTCCTGCCTGTCGTTCTCCCGGCCTCGCCACTCACGCTTGTATTCCCCAAACGCGAGTTACAGCTACTGACTGCTACAAAGATTTGCTAAAATCACCACCGTTCCCTGGTATAGTAACAAATGCAAATGTTTTCATATTTTGTTGTAACAAGCAGCAGTAGGTGTTGTAATCTGTTTGTCCCCTCGACTTTTACCTCTTGATACTTTCAGTATGAGAGCCTAGACATGAGAGATTATAATACCCCTCGTGTCCTAGCCCGGAAAATGACCTGTTTCAATTCGCGCGTAAAATTTTCTACTAGATATATACCACACAAGTGAATAATGCTTGTCGCGTGCGCTGAACGAGAGAAGCGTACTATTCACCCGAGCAGCAAGAGAACAACTCCTTAGCGTCGCACCGAAAGTGTCCCAGCAATGTGTTTAAAACGATATTCACCCAGTGTCGGAATGTGGTGGATATCCACCACTATTCACCTCCTCTTCGGTAAATAATTGTTAATCGAGATGTTTGTGATTTGCGTTTTTTAAAGATCTCAAAGCAGCAAAAGTCAGAAATCCTTATCTGATCCAGCTGTGGAGTCTATCCTGCAGGAACTGAACTCAGGGCAGCGCAAGGCGGTGTCCAAAGCTCTGGGTGCCCACCACTATGCCCTTATCCTCGGCATGCCAGGCACGGGAAAGACCACTACCATCTCCTGCCTGGTTCGTGTGCTGGTGGCAAGCGGCAAATCTGTTCTGCTTACTAGTTATACTCATACTGCTGTGGACAACATTTTGCTGAAGCTTAAAGAGGTTTGTGTTCATATATTTGCTGTTAATTAACGTGGCTGTATGACAAGTTGTTTTTTTTTTAATCTCTCTTGCATAAGTTGCTGCTTACTAGTTATACTCATACACACGTGATCAACATTTTGCTGAAGCACAGAGAGGTTTTGTTTTCATCTTTGTTGTTAGCGTGACTGTTTGACCACTTGTCTATTTTTTAATCTTACTTGCATAAGTTGCCGCTTAATAGTTATAATCATACAGCTGTGGACAACATTTTGCTAAAGCTCAACTGAAGAGGTTTCGGTTGTGTTCGCTTTTCCTGTTAGCATGGCTGTATGTAAGTTAATTAGGCCCAGGCCAAACATCGAACTTCACAGGAGACAAACAAAATTGAAATTCTGGTCGACCCAAACAGGTTAAGCTCGACTGTTGCGTCAAACGTCGAACATAATTCGTTGAACCGGCCGTCGAACCAAATTCAGAGCAGCGAAAAAACAGGCTAAAAAACATTCTTATTCAAATTTTAAATTTTAATTATCCTTTATGTTTGTTTTACGAAAAGGTCGACATTTGTCCCACAGTCGATCGTCTGAAGCAGACGGATAGAACGTGTTGGTCAATCTTAATTCAGTCAGACGAACTTAACTGAGTCAAACGTCGAACTTATCATGAACTTAATTCGCTCAGTTCAGTTCGTCTTATGTTCATGATCAGTTCGACGTTTGGCATGGGCCTTACTTTTTAAATCTCTCTTGCATAAGTTTTAGTCCATGTAGTCAAGCGTTCCTGCTGATATTTAGCCTAAGTAAACTAAACAATAAAAAAAAAAGTAAAAAAAAAAAACACCTTTCCCGGCGACACTTCTTATTCACCACGAAAACAAAGAAGTTACGCACTTTTTGCTGTAAACAAGACTAAATTACTCCAAGAAACGCCTCCTTCACAGGTCATACCGGATTTGGAGAATTAAACCTGATCATAACCCATTTTCCTCTTCGTCTTCCCTTCAGGCAAATTTGGATTTCATTCGCCTTGGTCAGGTTCATAAGATTCTTCCTGAGTTACAGTCATACAGCGCACAAAGGGCTGCAGAAGGTATCAAGACTGTCGATGAACTGAGGCAATTATATGAATCCAAGGTAATGTTACTATCTGTGATTATCGTTCTGTCATTAATGTTACTATCTGTGATCTGTGTTATCTATCAGTGATTGCGTTAAACTAAAACCACAACAACGGAGGTAGCATAATAAATATATCAGATGACAAAGCAAAAGCAGAAAAAACAAGTAACCGGTGACAAACAGCGGAAACATGTAACTATTATGTAAATGGACAGAGCGGGAAACTTTGCGCGGGAAAACGTGTACCCGGTGTTAAGCGCGTGACAAAATGTAACCGTTGTCAAGCCCGAGAAAACATATAGCCAGTATCAAACGGGGAAACTTGCGTCAAGCCCGGGAAAGTTCAAGTTTGTTCTGGTTGGTTGAATAGAGAACAGAATTGAACTGAACGATGTCTTTGCCATTGATAATTAGGCCAGCCACTCCCTTAAGACTCCCTTTCTACCTTTTAGAAAGGGATCCCTGGGGTTTAATAAAGGTAGTAATTTTCTACCACCTTTTTTCTTAGTCCGTAGTGGCGACCACGTGTTTGGGTGTGAACCACGCCCTTTTCTCTCAGCGCTCGTTTGACTACTGTATCGTGGACGAGGCTTCACAGATCACGCAGCCCGTGTGTATTGGTCCTCTGAGACACGCTCGTGTCTTCATCTTAGTGGGTGATCATTATCAGTTGCCGCCTTTGGTACAAAGTGTTGAAGCCAGGTTAGTTGAGTTCCAATACCAATTGAGTTCAAATTCTCACAAACTGCATTTTAGAGTCAGTGTTGCGATGTTCTGTTAAAGCTGGGTTTACACGGGTGGATGACACAACAATTAATTGTCGGCAATCCAAAGTTTAGTGCGCTAGTAATGACCTTGGACAGCAGAGATACGCGCGCATAGTGCGCAGTGGGAGTTTGGGAGATTGGGGACCATATATGCTGACGCACAAGTTGCCACATTTTATGTGGCGAGTGGTCTACACGAGCAATTTTCTTATGTGACAACATTTATTTGTCACATAAAAGCTAACACGCCAGCTTGTCAGGAAATATATTTTTACATAAAAAGTAAACAATTTTTCTCATGTACACGAGCAGATAAAAGTTGTCACAAAAATTGCCACATAAAGATTGTTCGAGTAAACTCGCTTTAACACGTAAACCTGTTGCATCAACAGAGAAGGAGGGATGGACATTAGTTTGTTTAAACGTTTATCAGAGCGTCACCCTCACGCGGTGATCAGCTTAGAGCACCAGTATCGAATGAATCAAGACATCATGGAGCTGTCGAACACGCTTATCTATGAACACAGGCTAAAATGCGGCACACAGTGCGTGGCAAGTGCTGTCTTAGAGCTGCCTGACTGGGACGAATTGGTCGCTTATGTGAAGGACAGTACCTCTGGTGTTACAGGTATGCAAAACAGATGTTTTGATGTATCTGCCGTTACAGTCAATCTCTCTTAACGGACACTTCTATAAGACGGATACCGTTTTAAGACGGACACCAAGTGTTGGTCCCGTTCTTGCCGTTTTTCAGTCATTTTACGGTAACTTAACCTCCTTTAAGACGGACAACTCTCTTAGACGGACAGTTGAAGCCGGTCCCGACGGCGTCCGTTTTAGAGAGTTGACGTACTTGGATTTAGCTTATGACCAAACGTTTTTTGGGGTGATTAAATGTGTTGTCAATATGCCCATTGATAACCACACTTTTTATGAAACCATTAAAGGACAATTTCACCTTGCATTTAGATCACACAAGGTTCATTTACCAACCATAAAATTCTTATCTCGAGTCCTGTACTAATAGTTCTTCAAAAGGCTTTTTCGGGGCGCTTTTTAACGGGGATGGGGGGGAGAGGGATTGTAGTGAAAAATGGATGAATTGGGGACTTAAAACTTTCTTTCTATGTTAAGCAAAGGAGCACTTTTAAAGTCAATCGGCAGCAACAACAGTACTCTATTTCACACAAATTTGTGATCATTCAAGTAGCATTTTCAGTCATTCACTTTTTTACAACGAGGGTCACTGAGATAAGTCAATAAGAAAATACATTCATTGCAAGAACTACAATTAAGTTTGATCTGAATCCTTCTTTTCCCAGATAACTGGCTTCTTGATGCACTCGTTCCAAGTCGACCAGTGGTTTTCCTGGACACAGACGGAGTCCCCGCGCCTGAGAATCGTGCGGAACACCTGGTGTCTAACGAGACAGAGGCCTTGTTGGTGCACCAGTTGGCATGCGCACTCTTGAAAGCTGGCCTCAAGCCTTCGTCACTTGGTATAATTTCGCCGTACAGGCACCAACTCAAGCTTATTACTCAAGTCTTTCACAGTAGCAAGCAGAATGAAATTGAAATCAACACTGTGGATAAATACCAAGGCAGAGACAAGGCGTGCATAATCGTCTCATTAGTTCGCAGTAACGAGCACTCCAACGTAGGAGATCTGCTGAGAGACTGGCGCCGAGTCAACGTGGCGGTGACACGCGCCAAGCGGAAATTGATTTTGATTGGATCGCTCGTTACACTCAAAGGAAGCTTGTTGTTGCAGGAACTTTTTGACCTGTTGGAGAGAAAGGACTGGGTGCAAGTTCTTCCATACGATGCGCATAAGCTGTTCGAGTTTCTGGCAAAATCGTCACAGACTTCTCCGGTCAAAAGTCTAGAAGCCCAGAGAAATCGGTACAAGCATTAAGGAACTTTCTTTATGTATGCCTTTGTTAATTCTCATGATTTGCTACAAATTTGTTATCTTGTTCGCTGGTCGAATATTTACAAGGCAGCGTGTAAAAAAATTCTGTTTTTCTAAGTCAATTATACATTGTATACCCATACGAGAATGGTTTGTGACTCGTCACTTTATATCATGACTCTTTCATGAAATTTCCTCTTGACCGAAGGTGGCCTCGCATCTTCCCTCCCCGACTTAATTTGAGACGAGGAGGTAGATGCACACATGCTATCGCGAAGGCTATTTAACAAAAGTTTACCATCAACCCAATTTTGGAAAACGCTACACACACAAACAGAAGAAAAATGGTAATTCACATGCACTTGACAAAACATGCAGCTTGTTTATCAGAATTTGCTGGAACCAGCGTATTCAGCAAGTATGTTGCTAAGCAACATGACGCATCCTTATGACGTCATGCTGAGGTGACAACTTATCCGGTGCTCGTGTTTGATTGACCTTCAAGAATTGGGGACAACTTCGGTAACTTCCACAAGGGTTTCCCACAGCCCTAACTTCATTCTCCAACCCTACGTACTTGTGTAGACAAGGGGAAGATACACCAGTGGACGAGTGACAATAACTTTTAATCGTAACTATACATTAATCATACATTTACAAGCTACACTTCTCGGCCTTCTCATGTGACTCCTCTCTGCTCTTTCTAATTGCTAAAATTACAAGCACAAGTAACGCGAAAACTAGTAACCATAAAAAATTTTTCCCTCAAAGTGTCGCTCTAACGTTACCTATTGCATCCTCTTAGATAAGTTTAAAAATATAGTACCGTAGTAATTTTTCTTGCCTAAGTATTATCCCCACCATTAGTATCGGTCTCTAAAAGGCCCGTTTACACGGGCGATTTTTGTCGCGCAACTCAATGCAACTTTTGTCGCGCCGAAGTTGCATCAAGTTTCGAACAGGTTCGAAACTCCTGCGACTCGCGGCGATTTTATCGCCGCTAGTTTTCACGCGTACAAACTCGCGGCGATTTCATGGCGATTTTATTGCCGCTATATCACGGCAAAGTTGCATGAAGTCCCCGCGATATCGCGGCGACTTGCTGCAACTTCGGCTGATAGTCGACGACAGCACGCGAAGACGGACAAAAGGCCCCAGCTAATTATCAAAGGCGAAAAGAACGAGCAGTGAAATGATTTAGCATAAACCTGTGGCTGATCTGTTAAACATAGAATATCAGTGAAAACTGATTAACAACTGAAAGTTTAGTTGGATACTTTTCGGTTATGATATATGAAAAACCGTACGCGAGCTCCGAGGGTCTTCTTGGTACCTGCATAGTTAAAGTTTGTGTTTTGCCAGTTGTCAGCCACTGGCACAAAATTACAAATAATGGTAAGGTAAGCTTACTAAAGCACCGTAAAGCTCTATAACCCCTTTTAACCCCCTTCCTCTAATAATGCCCCCCTCCCCTGGAAGTGCCATTTTTTACCCCTCTCTCTATTACTAATTTTAGGCTTTTATACTTATTGATCCATCACAATTTTGGGGGAACTTTAGAGGAAAATGTGTTACTAAACAACACTAAAACATAAGATATACACATTCTTTTATATAGGCCTATATACCGTAGCTAATTAACGGTCTAAAATAGGACCCCCTCTCCAATAAGCCCTCTCTCCAAAAGGAATAAGCCCCTCCAGGTCTTCATAGAGCCAATAACATCTCGTTTTCAAACCAGCTCGAGATCTATGAGTGTGATAACCACCTTTCCAACGCCCTCTTTCACTCCTTCTTTCTTCGCAGGGTTGACTCCACTGTTGAAAGATCCTCCACCTCCACTAAAAGCAACAGTTATATCGCCCCTCTGCACAACGCCCCCTCCCGAATACCCACCCCCGGCACCAGGAAACTTAAATCCTCCGCCACCTCCCCCAAATCCTCCCTTTCCTCCGTTCATCGAATCTCCCCCTTCTCCTCCGTTTACAAAACTCTTTCCCCCTTTAGCAATTACAGCTGATTGGCCGTCTCCGATTAAGCCGCCTCCTGCTCCGCCCTCAAGTGAACTAGAGGGGGTATCATTCTTACGAAACTTCCCCCCGGTCCCATTAGACCCACCGGACTGAGACCCCGCCTCCGTGATCTGCCCTGGATCCCCTTCATAGATATTTCCTGGCTTTGAACCGCCCCCACCCCCACCTCCAGCAACAATCAAAGCAGCGTTCGATGAAAAAGTGACAAATGTACCCCCTCCACCTCCCCCAGGTAGCGGTGAGCCAGTTGTCCCATTGCTACCAGCCTGCCCAACTAGTATTTTTAGCAATGTTCCTCGAGTAAGATTGAAAGTCCCCTTCATGTAAGCTCCTTTCCCGCCTGGTGTTGTCACAACTGACGTTTCGGTTTCTCGGCCATGAGCGCCCGATGCTCCCCAGGCTTCTATGACGTAAGATCCGTTCAGAGGTACTTGCCATATTTGGACGCCGTTTTTCAGCTCAACCTTGTGCTGAAGAGTGGTTCCTTGGTACCCGGATGTGTCTGTGGGCCCCGTTGGACCTTGGGTACCGAGAGTTGTGAACGTGAAGTTGAAATCTGTAGATGAATAACAAGTCGCCAGTCAGGAAAGCTAATGACCGAAAGCGTGAGGGAGTTACCTTTTTGTTTCGTGTGCCAGAATTTGTCTCTTTACTGGTTATGATACATTTTTCTTTGAAAAGTCTGATTGTGAATCTAGAAAATATGCCCGAGTTTATGATAATTTTTATTTTTTCCTTTAAACTGTTGTATGTTTGATAAGGAGAAATTAGAACTGGAGTGATACGAGTTATACGAGTGATTTAACATCGGATGACTTGTTAGTCACGTATATGATTACAGACAGAATTGGACGACACGAAACCCTGTAAACAATTTACTGCAACTATAACAAACTTTTAGAAAAAAGAGAATTTCAACTTTTTCGGTAATGAAAGAAGAACAGATATTGAGTGCAAGTTTCCTATTACAACGCGGAATAACCGACAATGAGAGAGTGCTAGAACCTTGTCTCGCTAAACAATAGTAATGAAGGTTATGCTAACGAGGTTGTGCGCGTGGGTTCGCGCGTGGAAGGAGGCGACGCGCGCGAGGTTGGTGATGTTGCGCGCTACTACTGATATCATTTTCTTTGAAATTGCATGTATTACTGTTAACAGCCTTCTTTACGGTATTTCTCTAAAGTATACCTCACCTTCACAAACGCCGCTCATCTTGTCAATATCGTAGTTTTCAGTAATGGAGCACCATAGCTGACCATCAAAAACGCACGAGTCGCGACGTCTTCCTTGATAAAGGAACGGAAAGACACAGCATCCGCCATCTTTGGTTCGCCAGGTTTTGCATTCAGCAGGAGCTACATTGAAAAAAAAACACTTTACTTAATACAATTTTTTTAATATTTTTCTCAAGGAAAGTCGTTATTACCTTACGTAAAATTACCTGTGAAATTATCGATGACGACACGATTGATATAAACGCGTGATGAATGAACTGAACATTGTTGGTAACCTCGAAACGTCCATCTTAAAATATCTCTCGGTAATCTTCGTTTTTTTTTCGGAAAACGATCGGATCCTTCGAATGACCTTCAGGCAATTTTCGGCAATTTTAAAAAATCTTCGGAAACGCCTAAACTTATTTAGTGTTGTTTATACAATAAGCAAAAAGATTAATACAAAGCTGCTTGAGACGCAAAATTTAATTTTCCTTTTCAACTGGAAATCTCACTCTTTCGCGCGACGTTCTGACGCTCGCAAAGCTGTGCTCTTAGAATAATTGCAGGGTGCCCGAAGGCTCTTCTGTTAGAAATCTTGGCTGCCCAGCTCTTAAACGTTTTCACGTTAGCAAAGTTATACAAGTCGCGCAAAGACAAAAGTATTGTGCCTGTGGCACTCGGGCTCTGCTAGAGCACAGCTCTGGCTCGAAGAGAAATTTTATATATCCGTGCACTCATGTATTATTGTTGCTTTATGTTACGGGAAAAATGGTCTTCAATGCATTGACGAGAATAAAAAAGGCACTATTGTACTGAAGACCAATCAAATCTTAGAACAAACATTAAAAGAAATAAGTTGCTACCAGTAATGGGAATTACTATCAGTTTCTCGAGATAAGAGTAACATTTATTGACAGTATTTTGTTAACTTACGTTTCACGATTTTCTTTCTATCGAGGAGATGTCCGCATAGCCAGCCGGGTTCGTGGGTTAGTTTCATTTCATGTCCTTCTTTGTACAACTCACAGACTCCTTGCCTTGCCGTACCATCGTAGTTAAAAGAGGCGCAGAGCGGTTCTGATAAACACTCTTGCGTACAAGATACTAAACTCCGAGTCGTTTGTCGTTTGATCATATCGCCCACATTGACCTTAAGATTTTCCTGCGTGTCAAAAAGCGCCGAACGCTGGACTATTTCACTGTTCCCTGGTTGTATAAATAGTACTAAAATGACTTGAAATGTGAAAATAAACATAACGCCTTCTTTGGAATCTTTTCTGCTATAAAAAATTGAAATGTTTTGTGGCGAAGACCCAAAAAACCGTTTGCCAACGAAAGCAATGCTATTAGAGTGGAAAGCTACTAACATTTGTTTTATGCCAAAATTATTACTTTTCAACTGAAAATTGATCCGGTCTGATTGTCAAATGTGCGGTTAATTACTTCAAACTTATTGTTTAGCGGTGTTTATTATGAATTATCTCTTTTGGTTTGTGCAAATAAGTTCCCTTAAAATGTCCACTTCCTAGCAACGTAAAGTATTAAGGTATTACGTTTGGAAATCCTGTCACAATTTGTAAAGAACTTTAATGAATTATAATGAAAATAATCTTCAAATATCGTCAGATTTAAACAAACAATTTGCAAGTGATTAGGATTACAAAAAGAAATTTTAAATGTGTATTCAATGTGAGTTTGCTATATATTTGGTGACCGCAAACAAATGTAAGGCTACGGAGAAAAACCTCGAAATCTGTTTTTCTTTTTGTACTCAGACCGAGAAACGTACTTTCAGCCTATCAGAATTTAATCAAACGCTGCCCTTTTAGTCTTTTTGTTTTCTTTCCGTTTAGTTATAGGTAATATTCTTAAGTGTTTTTTGTTATATCTCAATTTCACCCTGTTATTACATAGTGCTAGTATTCACAGTTTTTCTACATTTGTTTAACATGTATATTATTTGTTCTTTATTCATTTTGTAGCTGAGGATGGATGTGTCATTCGAAGCATATTTTGTAAATTAAAAAGCATCGTCGCCTTTTTTTATAAAATCAGTTCTTCCTTGCTTGTGGCTCCTGGGCAATTTTAGTATCACGTAAATAGAGTGTATGTGAGGTAGGTAGCATTTTCTTATAAAAGTCTGTGTCCGAGCCAAGTGGCCCATACAGCTGGCCGGAGCTTATCCCGGATTCCGTAGCATTAAGCGACTAGGAGTTTTGCTACTCCTCCATGGATGGGATGCAAGTCCATCGCAGGGTTACCCCCCAGCAGTAATTTTGCCAGTACCAATTTGTACCCCTGGGTGGAGAGAGGCACTATGAGAGTAAAGTGTCTTGCCCAAGAACACAACGCAGCGCGATATATAAGACTACTTAAGCAATTGGAACAAATAACGTTTATTATTTATTCACGGCCACCATTCATGTACAACTCTTGCATCAAACAGAATCTAATTCAATTTCATTGAATCACAAATTGTGTTTCTTTTTCAAAAATAGTATTGATGTTCAGAAAGAGGTTATGATTATATAAGAGGGTCTTAAAGGGGGAAGAGGGTATAAATCCCATTTTCCAGCTTTTTTTCCCAAATTTTCAAAATCCCAGTCCCAGTTCTATTGTTTTTCTGTCTTTGTTTCCCCCTCCCCCCCCCCCCCAACAAGAACTCAGCAGCCAGACTTTGCCGTGTCTTTTTCGCGTTGTGCTTATGTTTATCGCGTAGTGTAAACGGCCTTTTCCTTGCATTAATGCTTGTGCTTATTTTATACAGTAAAAACCCGCGTATAAGAACCTAGGTTTTTTCAAGTTAGCCTAAACAGGTTCTTATATAAATGGTATTTAGTGTAAAATTAGGCTTACTAGGTTCTTAACTTTTGTTCAAGAAATAAAGTAGAATTTTTAAATGATCTGCTCTTAAATGTCCAATAACAGTATTCTTGGAGGCTTCTGTAAGCAAAATACTATACTATTTTAATCTGATTCCGTTAAAATCAAAACTATACTGTAACCTTCACCATAATTCGCAATAAATCTTGTAACTATGCTGTAACTATAATGTGTACAGTACAGACTGTGTTATAAATATATTTTTGAGAAGATTTTTTAATTCTATATTTTTGAGAAGATTATTTTTTTTTTTGAAAATAAGAACCTGTTTTAGAATTTTAGCCTAAAATGGTTCTTATGTGAAGGGTGCTTAAAAATGAAATTTTAGCCTAACAGGTTCTTAAATGTTAGGTTCTTATACGCGGGTTTTTACTGTATTTACAAGTGTGAACAAGAAACAATAGTTTCACAGTCACTTTATTTGATCAATTCGATTATCACTTCTCCATCTCCACTCCTAACTCCTTCGTAATTTTCTTGTTTCGTTCCAGCGTTAAACGAGCCTCCGCCCCCGGCGACTATTCCGTTGTGTTCTTTTGCTTCTATTCCTCCACCGGAGTATCCCCCACCTCCCCCTGGATGTGTGGTGGCTGCCCCTCCACCACCAAAGCCCCCGTTTGACACCCCGGCCCGGCTAAACCCTCCTTTACCGCCATTAAGGAAGCTCTTTCCTCCATCACAAGTGACGGATGACTCACCGTCTCCATGGAAACCCCCACCCCCTGAGCCTTCAATATCGTCTGGCTTTACTGGGCAAAAACGTCCACCCGACCCATTGTACCCCCCATGACGCGTTCCATTCTCCGTCTTTTGGCCGGGATCTCCGTTAAAAGAAACGTTTGCAGACTCGAATGCAGCTCCCCCACCCCCACCCCCAGCGATAACAAGCGGTGTGTCGCCTTCTTTGATGACAAATGTACCGCCACCTCCACCCCCTGGAATAGCTGAAATGGACTTTCCAACTTGGCCTTCCTGTCCTACGAGAATTCTCAGTTTTTCTCCGATGTTGAGTTTGAATTGCCCTTTAATTTTTGTCCCTTTCCCTCCTCGCAATCGAGTCGATCCAACGCTCGACGCGCCTGATGCGCCCCAGGCCTCCACGCTATACACTCCTGTTATCGGGACTCTCCATATTTGGATACCGCCATCTTGTTGGACTTTGCCCTCCAATGGCGTCCCTTGGTACCCGGATGTATCGGTTGGACCTTCCGGCCCTTTGGCACCGAGGGAAGTAAAAGTCACGTGCACGTCTGGAAGGAAAAGGAAACAATTGCTTAGTATTGACTGCTTTAAATCCAAAATTCTTATCAAAAGAACAGGTTTAGGAAATTTTTGTGACCCATACAAAGGGAGCAGCCGATAATGGGGCTTTCGAGTAAAAAATCATCAGTCTAAACCCTGATAGAATTAACGAACGCATTCTAATAATGTAATTTGCGTTTGTGTTCCTTTTTACATCACATTTTTTACAGCACTGGCATGGCACCTTGTGTTTGATAACTACTTAACCTCGTTACCTCGGTAACATTCTTCAGTTTTGTGAAAGAGATTTACATTGGTTTGCCTGTGCCCGTATAGTATAAATAGTTAGGTTGGTTAAGCTGTGTGCTTTTGTTTCATGTTGTTGTTTTCTGCGGTCAGTAACCAATTGAACGCAGGTTTTTCATCTTTGAGCTTGTGAGTGTCTTAGAAGATGTTATTTAGCAGCACGTTTAATCCTGCTGACATCAATTTAACGTAGCAATTAACACGAGGTTGCGCAAACACTGGCAATGGGGTGCTCGCACTGCGCATGTTTGGAGAAGCATACCTGTTTACATGATTCTGGAATGACTTTCATTCTGAAACTCGTTCCGGAATGAAGTTGGTTCTGCATTCACATGACAGAGTCGACCGGCTCAACCTAAGGCGTTTTTACAAGCGTGGTTTTCGCGCGAGATCAAAAACAAAAATAGCGAGGTTTTCGCGCAAGCATGTTATTGTGCCCATTAATGGCCATATCTGCGATTTTAAAGAGTTATTTGACCATAGAGCTGCTTATTTGGGCAAAACAGTATATGCTATTACGTTTTTTCGCTCTAATTTCATACTGTGGCCTCCGTATGCGGTTTTATGAGCTGCGAATTCATCTCGGAACGAAATTCGTTCTGTGTTTACATGATACCAGAATGAAATGTCATTCAGAACGCAAATTTCATTCCGAAATGAAACCCGGAATGAACTCATTTCGGAATGACGTTCGTCTTGGTATCATGTAAGCTCATGTACACAGAGATGTAAGAGAAATATATGGGAATGGAATGAACTCGTTCCGAAATGAAAGTCAATCCGGAAAAATGTAAACAAACCATTGGAATCAGAACATTTTCGAGTTCTCCCTGTTTGATTCTAACAAGTTGCTTAGAATGTGTTATACTGATTCTTACCGGGTAAATCGCTTCCTGCTGAGGACTTCTTCTCCATACGAGCTATCTGTCCATACAGCCATCCAGCTACCTCCGTGAGACCGCCATCAAAATGTCCAGCAGTTGCACTTGAAAGTTCACAAAGACCGTGCCTCTTGGAAGAGAGCTTAAAATTAAAGGAAAGGCATCCTGCTTTTCTCAAGCAAAGATGTGCGCACGAAAACGAATTGGTTGTTTGCTGACGTTGCATAACGTAGCCTTTAAGAAGGAAATTTTCCTTTGTGGTCAGAAGTGACTCCTCAAGCGCACATGAAGGTGCTGATACTAACGAGATGACAGCAAGTGCGCACGCGAGGTGGATGTACAAAGTGGCCATGTCTTAACTGAAATCAAATCATACACCAACATTACTGGCATATGTCGTTAACAGTTATGCTTGTAGTAAGGTAACCTGCGCCGCTTCTATCCTGAGCAAAACTAGTTGAGACAAACGATTGTCACGCACTTTTCGCGAATGCCTTGCCTTTCAGGCTGGTAAAAATATTTTATCCCATTTTCCCCCTGCTCAGTGATGTTTAATAAAAGAGCAGCCGTGTTTTATCAAGTTTATAATAACACCGACCTGGCGTGCTGCTAGTCTCGAATGCAAACTTTAAACAGTTTGACATTCTGGAGTTTGCGTTTCCTATTTTCTTGTGAGGGGGTGTTGCCCCACCCACCACCGGGCCAGCCCCCCACCACCACCCCAAATCAGAGAGCCTAAGGTGTTGTTAATACTACTAACCAAAAAATCAGGACAGAATGAACCAAAAATACCCACGCGAATGATTTCCCCATTTGTGCCTCGAAATACTGCAGAACAATTAACAAACATTTGAATATATAATGTTCAACTACATTTAGTCTCATATTTAATTGCTCAAATGCAGAATTATTTCAATAAAGCCAACATTAAAATGCCGAGTCATGATATTTACAAACTGAGTTAAATATCATTTTAGTGCCAGGTATTTTATATACTTTGTCGACGCTGTACAGGTTTTCTGATCGAGTTTAAGTTCAGCTGTTCAATATGATTTTCTTGCTGAGGTAAAATCTCATTGTTATCATTGCTAGTGTTGTTCACATTTGCCTGCTCTGCGTTTTGTTGATCGTTTTCGTGTCCTTGTCTTGCTTTCAAACTGCCCACAGCGTTGGGTCGGAATCGAAACACTCGCATCTCAATTTCTTCGGCTTCAGCAAAGGTTACAGTTCTACAAGTTAACTCAATAAACGCTACGCGAAACTGTCTCATTCCGACCGAGTAGATAAAAGGATTTAGCAACGAGTTCAATATTGCCACCACCCCGGCTGAAATGAGGCATAACAGTACTATTATAGACATATTGTTCAAATAAAATATTATAACAACTCTAAAAACGAAAAGAGGTATATAACAGAGAAATAGCACTAAAACTATGGTAGTTGTTAGTTTAAAAGCCTTTTTGTCTTTCAAAAATTTCTGGCTTGCCTCCTCTGTAACTTGCTGAGTTGAAAGTTCCTTTTCGTGTCGGCGAACCTCATGGTAGACCGTGATTTGGCAGAAAGTGATCATGGCAATGGACAGGACAATAAATACGTTATTGATCACAAAAAATGCAGCTTGCTTAAAGAAAAGAGGCATCTGCAAAATGAGGGAAAATAGCCACGCCAGAGCAGAAGAAATAAGTAAACGAGCTTCGGTGACAAGTCCGGTGCTGCACGCGTAAGTGTGCTTCATGGCTAGATATCTTTCCCCACTTATTAAGGCCAGGTGGATAAGGGAAGTATCACACGGAACATTCCTAAAAATTTGTGTGAGATTTTGCAATACACACGATCCAGTCGATGTGTCGCCGAGAGCGAAAGTTATCATGAACGCTGCACACATGGGTTGAACAATCACACCCACCATCAAATCGGTGGTGGCCAGACACGCGAGTAGTATGTTAGACTTGTTGGCTCTGAGTCGGGACTTCTTTTTCACAGCTATTATCACCAACGCGTTCAAGGCAGCGGTGAAAGGAGATGCGACGACGAGGATCACTGCGAGGAAGATAAGAACGGCTTTAGCTTCAGTGGCAGAAGGTGGCAGTGTGCCTCCCAGTATAGTGAAGACTCCGCAGCCGAGGGGGAGAGTGTCGTGGCTTGGCTGGCTGGCGTTCATCTCTTCCCCTTCTCGGTTGTTTTCACTGAACTGTTGAATTCAGTGAACCTTTCTCTCTCCTGTCTGCTAAAAACTGACTTTTTAAAATGTGGTTCTATTGTTGATAACATATTTCACCAGATGTTTCCCATTTTCGTGTTCAAAGTTCAATTCATCACTTTGTGTATTTGCATTTTATTTGTATTTCATTGTTGCTAGTTTCTTAATTAACGGAAAGTCAAAACTTATATTTAACCAATCAGCGAAAAATTAGACAAGTGTGTTTTGTGCGTCTTGTATAAGAGAAGATCGCTTTGTTTTTGCCTTCATAACAAATAAATTAATCATTCAAATTTCGCGTTTTTAGAAAATAGAAAAAACGTTAAAATTTGATTGAATAATGTTGTGATAGATTTGTTTGCAAAGCCACCATCGGTGGAAATTCGGAGAGAATTTCGTAATTGGAAAGAAATAGGTAAACGGACTCTTGAATTCCTATTTTCCCTTCATCAACTGTTTTACAATGCGACGCGCCTTACCGTGGCCACCCAACAAACTTTTTTACAAGTGTCATCTTGTAATATTTTACGTTTTCACTGCATTTTGTTGATAAATGCGATGTAACAAGTATCTGTTTGATCGTATTCAACTTTGCAAGGAGGCGTGTTCGTCAAACAAATAATGATATTACGAAAGCACACTTGTAAAAATGTTTGTTGAGTGGCCACGGTAAGGCGCATCGCACGGTAATGAGTCAATTAAACAATAAAAGAACTTATAGCCTAAAGAACTTAGAACGCAACTGGAAAACAAACATAAAAGCGTAACTTATGGGATGATATTGTAAAAGCAAAATATCAAAATACATAAAAGCGTGTCAGCTTCGTAATTAATAGTAGTTAATAGTTTAATAGCATCCAATTTAAAGACAAAACTTGCAGGACATGAAATGAACAACGAATGATGTCAGAACGGTAAACCATAGCTTATTTTTAGCCAATCATCGAAAAGTTATACAAGTGTGTTTTGTGCCTCTTGTCTATTAGAGGACATCGCTTTGTTTTTGCCTTCATAACAAATGAATCAATGGACACCACCGAATAAAACTCTCAATTTGAATGATCTTGAACTGCGTCAAGTATTCTTTTATGCTCAGTGAAATCAATTTAGTTCGTCGATTTTAAAACTGAGCGATATTTCTGCATTTGCATTTTAGTTGTATTTCTGAATCACAGTTTCTTTTTTATAACATCAAAACTGAAGTAATTCAGGTTACGGTAATAGAACTGCAAGAATAACTGCTATGCTCGTTTTGTAAATTTGTTTACTTCTCAAATGTAAACATGACAGTCAATGTAGCGTTCAATGTAATGTAATAATAAATGTAACGGAGAATAGTATTTATTCAAATCTTTCTTTAACTAATAGTTCAAAGCAAAAATGGAAATATTCTCTGCATGCGTACTTTTTTTTTGCAATCTCGGTAAACATTTTTTACCATGCAGTAAACTAAAAACACATTTTCGAAAAAAAATACTCATAGCTAATTAGGAATGTATGATTGTATTTCAAACGATTCGGATATACAGTATTCGGAAGTTGTCGGGCGTTTTCGGAACTTTTCGGACATTCATTGGAGATTTTCAAACATGGTTTGAAAATCTTGTGAAATTTTCGCTAATTGGTCGCAAAACGTAGCCCTTTTGCCACCTTCTAACTTACAAGTTTTCCTTTCCCGGATCAAAAATAAATTAATCCTTTTTAACATTTTTGGTTTTTATCAGTGGAAATTGCACAAGATGGTACATGCTGCAGAAAATTTCATCTTGATGCGGAGTTGCTTTGAATATAACTAAAAATTATTAACATTATAATCAACGGAGGTGAAAGAAATAGGTCGCGATCTTTGGTCAAAAAATAAACATCTTACATGTTTTAACTGGCCGTTTTCTTCAAAGGGCCTTTAGGGCCGCCCGGGGGTATACCTTATGGCTCCGCCCAAAAAGGGTCCCTTTTTCATGGTGTAGGTACATAAAGGGGGAGGGGAAAAATTGTTGTATAGATACTTAACAGGGCCTTACAAAACATCTCGAACAGACCCACCGTACGGTAGATTCGTTTAAGTATTTTTAAAAGGAGTTAGTCGAGTGACAAATTTAGTAATAACGAGATGCAGTATCCCTTCTATAGGTATGTAACAGGGGCACCGTTTTCTATCGGATTTATTTGCAAAATTTACCTATTTTTTCAAAAAAGGTATACGAGGTTGGAGGGCGGAGCTTGTCCGAATCTAAATATTTCGAGTATCCCCTTCCCCCGTGACATAGGATGGCCCTTAAGCTATGATCGAGCGACTTATATATGATAAAAACATGCACTAGCTTCTAACGATTGATTCTGCAATATTTCCTGTCTTAAAATCATTATTGTCTTCATTTTGTAGCGAAATTACCATCCGTGACATAAAACGGACAAATATTACTACTTCACTATAAGTAAGTTTTTAACTAGAAGTAATTAATAAGATTCATTGTATTTTTTTTTTTAATTTAAGATTTTTATCACCATTATTCCTATTTTGTAGGGTTGCACCTCGCATGGGTAACATTATTTTCCCGTTCGCGCAATTCCTTTTTGGTCCTTTTCTTATTATTGTACATTTTGAGACCAATAAAGTTGATAGACGAACCTGATCAGAACTCTTCATTTACTGATCTATTCTGGTTTTTATGTCCAATGCTGCTCAGTCGCTTAGAGTTCGATCTACAGTGTTGGTTTCAATAATTGGAACACTTTACTTGTCTGGAGACGATTGCTCCAAGGATCGTCACAAGATTAGTGTAGATCTTGCGTTTAAGTTTATTTCTGTTTAATGTCCGCAGTGTGATCAAGGATGGTTCTAGTTTTGGTTGGATTTCAGGCACCGACTGCTCGCATTCGATGTGGGACCAGTCATGATAACTAAAAGTGGCTATAAGCCACTAAACTCGGAAAAGTTATTATGAAACAAGAATCGAAAACAGCAAACTGACAAATAAAGGTTTGCTAATACAAATAATAATAATAATAATATCATTGGCTATAAGTCGAGCGATTTTTTTTCACCAAATCGTACTGAAATAAATTCATCTTTAGCTGAGTGTTTTGGGTTAGTTTTTTCCAACTGGTTTTAAAAAATTCAAAGGTTTACGGTCTCAGCTTATAGCTGAATAAATATCATAATGTTATTTCAAGAAAACTGACATGAATACAATATTTCGGTTGGTGACTAAGCATGTTAATTTTATGTAATTTAACAAGAAATGTAGGTATCAGAGAAAAGGTCTAATTCTCTAGAGGCCTTAAAACACTTGCACGCATTGCGTGCATATGTATAACAGGAAACGAGTGAAGGAGTGATAGAGTGAATTCACTTCGCCCACTACAACTCTTTTCCGAGTTAAAAATGACACATTTTCCCCTGTCCAGTGAAAAGGAAGGTACTATCTTTTCCCTCATGACTCTCATGCCTTCACTGAGTCAGTGCACTCCAGTCGAGCCCTTACGCCTTCCCTCTTTATATTGCCAAGTGTTTCTGGAAAACAAGTCTGGTCCACGGAGAAAGAGAAAAGACTGGCAACGAGGTTGGGCATCCGGTGCATTCACAAAGGTATGACGTCAGGATTGTAAGGACCGAGTGAAACAGCTTTATACACTATCAGAAACCCATAATGAGTTTCTGATACTATATATCGATACCCGGATCGTGATTACACGAGACATTTTTGCCGAAACCAGGTCTACCTAAAGTTCAGAATCAGAAGCATATATAACAAGAGTTGCATAAATAATATAATTTAAAGGCTATGTATTGTAGCCTGTGGAACGTTTCATTATCTTAGAATGTAACTTTTAAAGAGGAGAAAGTCTTTGTTTTCATCATACTGCGATTTAAATTTTAAATTGACCATCACGACCATCGTGATAGCAGTTAGTCTTGCAGTTCTATTACCGTAAATTGAATTACTTCAGTTTTGATGTAATAAAAAAGAAACAGTGATTCAGAAATACAACTAAAATGCAAATGCAGAAATATCGCTCAGTTTCTAAGTCGCGAACTAAATTGAATTCATAGCAAAAAAGAAAATTCGACGCAATTCAAGATTATTCAAGTTTAGAGTTTTATTCGGCGGTGTCCACTGATCCATTTGTTATGAAGGCAGAAAGAAAGTGATGTCCTCTCCTACAAGAGGCACAAGACACACTTGTGTAACTTTTCGTTGATTGGCTAAAAATAAGCTTTGATTTTCCGTTCTGGCATCATTCGTTGTTCAGTTCATGTCCTGTCAGTTTTTTCTTTAAATTGGATGCTATTTAACGAAGCCGACACGCTTTCATGTATTTTGATCTTTTGTTTTAACAATATCATCCCATAAGGTATAATTACGCTTTTACGTATGTTTTCCGGCTGCGTTCTGAGTTCTTTTGTTGTTTATTTAACCCATTAAAACAGTTGATGTAGGTAAAATAGTTATTTAAGAGTCCATTTCTCTATTTTGTTTCCCAATTACGAAATTCTCTCCGAATTTTCACCGATTGTGTCTTTGCAAAAAGGGTTTTATCGCAATATTATAACATCAAATTTTAACGTTTTTTCGATTTTCTGAAAACCCGCAATTTTTGTTGCTTGATTTGTTATGAAAGCAAAAACAAAGCGATCTTTTCTTCTACAAGGCGCACAAAACACACTTGTGTAACTTTTCATTGATTGGCTAAAAATAAGTTTCAATTTTCCGTTTTGAGTTCATTCGTTGTTGGCCTTATTCCCGCCCTAAACTGCAATGTATTAAACTACTTTTAATGTTAAGAAACAAGCAACAATGAAATACGAATAGAATGCAAATACACGAAGTGATAAATTGAACCATGAACACGAAAATGGGAAACACCTGGTAAAAAAAGGTTAAAAACAAGAGAACCATTTTTTTTTCTCCGAATTAATTGTTTGCCATACAATCATACATTGCTGATTATAAATATTTCTCTCTCGGAAAAGGGTTTTTAGTTTACTGCATGACATAAAGATATTCACCGAGATTGCACAAAAAATACGCATGCAGAAGATATTTCCAATTTTGCTTCGAACTATCAGTTTAAGAAAGACTTGAATAAATACTATTCTCCATTACATTTATTATTTACACTTATTATTTCATTACATTTCGATCATTACAACAGAAATGCTAGTCGTGTGTTATACATAATTTTTTACAAATTATCTTCAGTTTTTATACTATAACGATGCTGTACAGGTTTTCTGATCGAGTTCTAGTTCAGTTCTTCAATATGATTTTCATGCTGAGGCAAAATCGCATTGTTATTATTATTAGTGTGGTTCACATCTGCCTGCTCCGCGTTTTGTTGATCTCTTTCGTGTCCTTGTCTTGCTTCCAAACTGCCCACAGCGTTGGGCGATCCAAACACTCGCATCTCAATTTCTTCGGCCTCAGCAACGTTTGCAGTTCTACAAGTCAACTCAATAAACGCTACGCGAAACTGTCTCATTCTGATCGAGTAGAGAAGTGGATTTAAGAACGAGTTCAATATTACCACCCACACAGCTGAAAAAAGACATGCAAACAATATTGCTCTAGAAATGTTACTACCATAGCGTACTACAACAACTCTAAAAACGACAACAGGAATGTAGCAAAGGAATAGAACTGAAACGATGACAGCTGTCAGTTTAAAGGCCTTTTTGTTTTTTAGAAATTTTTGCCTTGCCTCTTCTGTAACTTGCTGAGTTAAAAGTTCCTTTTCGTGTCGACGAACCTCACGGTAGACCGTGATTTGGAAGAAAATGATTACGGCAAGAGACAGGCCAATGAATGTGTTATTGATGATAAAAAATACAGTGCTGTCAATGAAAAGAAGAATGTGCAAAACAGGGGAAAGTACCCACGCCAGAGCAGAAGCAATAAGTACACGAGCTTCGGTGACAAGTCCGGTACTGTACGCGTAAGTGCACTTCATGGCTAGATATCTTTCTCCACTTATTAGGGCCAGATGGATAAGGGAAGTATTACACAGAACACTCGTCACAAATAGTGTGAGATTTTGCAATGTACACGATCCAGTCGATGTGTCGCCGAGAACGAAGGTTATCATCATCGCTGCAAACATGGGTTGAACAATCACACCGACTATCAAATCGGTGGTGGCCAGACACGCGAGTAGTATGTTAGACTTGTTGGCTCTGAGTCGGACTTCTTTTTCACAGCTATTATCACCATGGCCAATGCGTTCAAGGCAGCGGTGAAAGGAAATGTGACAATGTTGATCACTGCGAGGAAGAGAAGAACGGCTTTAGCTTCAGTGGCAGAAGGTGGCAGTGTGCCTCCCAGTATAGTGAAGACTCCGCATCCGGGGCGGAAAGTCCCGTGGCTGGCGTTCATCGCTTCTGGTTGTTCTCGGTTGTTTTCACTGAACTGTTGAATTCAGTGAACCTTTCTCTCTGCTGTCGTCTTGAAACTGACTCCTTATATCGTGCATCTCTTGTTCATAAATCTTTTTTCACCTGACATTTTTCCAGCTTAGTGTTCGTGTTTCAATTAATCGCTTTCTGTATTATCTTGGTTGTATTTCATCGTTTTTTCATGACAGTAATAGAAAGGAAACTTACTTTCAATCGATTCAATCCCTCCATGATTTCAGTTTTAATTGGTTCAGCAACGAATGACTGATTCAGAACGCAAAATGGCCAATCAACGAAAATTTTCATAAGTGTGGTTGCACGTGTGTTGTGTTTGCTGAGAAAGAAAACAGTTTTCCTTCTGCCTTTATAACAAATGAACACCATGGAGTAAATCCCTCAAGTTGAACTTCGTAGACTGTTCTTTTGTGCTATAAATTAGTTGCCAGTATTCAACAGCTTCAAACAACGGAACTTTATCCGCAAACGAGACATGTCCCTTTTCTCCCGAGTCTGTCGAGCTCGAATCCGCGAAAAAAATAAGCGTGAGTGGAAAATTTGAAGGAGAAAAAAATTTCCGTTGCAGATATTAACAAGACTAAATGAAATGAATAACTAGCCGAGGTCATTTTAGAGATGTGAATTTTTTTCTTCTCTTTTCTGACTCTGGTGTCAAATTATACACTTCTTTCTTTTGTCTTATAAATTAGTTGCCATTTTTCAACAGCTGTTAACAGCTGAAGTGATCCCGCGCAAACGAGACATGTCCGAGTTATTTTCAGTCTCTTTTAATTTTGGACCTGAATGACAAGCAAAGGAGAAACACGGAAAGATTTTTGGAGAATATTGACAAGACCACTGAGAATTAAAATTAAACAGGGAAAAGATCACTAGCCGAGGTCATTTTAGTGATGTGAAGATCTTCCTTTCTTCGCTCCAGTTTGCTTTTCCCGTCAACTCGTTCTCGTGCGGCTTCCACACCGCTCGCGCGTGTGACACAAAGGCCCCGTCCACACTAATCCGGATAAACTAGAAAACGGAGAAATTTGAAAACGCCGAGTAAAATTATTGCTGACGTCCACACAAGTCCGAAGAAATTTGAAAACGCATCATCTCTTTTAAGAGTCTTTTCCAAAAGTTCCCTTTTCAGAATATTTTTCGTCTACACAAAAACGCAAAGCCGGCGTTTACAAATTAATCCATGCACTTTGAAGAGCGTTTTCATAAAGTTCCGTTTTCGGTGGACAATTTATCCAGAGAAGTGTGGACCGACTTATGGTCAAAAAGGAGAAAAAAGGTTTCTTTTTCAAATTTATCCGGATTAGTGTGGACGGAGCCAAAGGTTAACTTGCGCGCAGGCTTATATTTACTTTTCGGAAAATTATCTCACTCTGGTGCTTAAATACACTAGGAACATTCTTCTCCCAGAGGAATTTTGATTTTTTCGCCCGAAAAGGGTTTCTTTTTTAGGCACGAGGTATTAAAAAAGGTAAGGAATTTTATAAATTGAATTGTACAAAAGGGTAGTGGAAACTGTCGTTAAGGTATTTAAACGAACCTTTCAAATTTCTCGAATAGACCCACGGAACGGTCGATTCATTAAGGAATTTTAGGGGGTATTCAAGTGCAAAATTAAGAAATGAGATGCAATATCTCTTCTGTGTAGGTAAAAGGGATACCATTCTCCTATCAAAAGTATACCAAAGGGTTGCCTTTTGTATCGAAAGTGGTATAATGAAACGTAAGGGTTACGACCTCGGGGCGAAGCCTCCCCGTATAAAACATTTTAGTACCCGCTGGGGCCAGCGCGGAGAAAGTGCCCGCTTCCGTCTAGCGTAGAGAAAGAAGGTCTTTGCATCACTTAAAACACCTCAGCTTGTGATCTTTTCCCTTTTTATTTCTATTTTTCTATCATCAATAACACATTTATTGGCATGTCTCTTGCCGTAGTCAGTTTCTTCCAAATCACGGTCTACCGTGAGGTTCGTCGACACGAAAAGGTTCAACTCAGCAAGTTACAGAAGAGGCAAAGCAAAAATTTCTGAAAAACAAAAACACCTTTAAACTGACAGCTATCATCGTTTCAGTTCTATTCCTTTGCTATATTCCTGTTGTCATTTTTAGAGTTGTTGTAGTAGTCTATGGTAGTAACATTTCTAGAGCAATACTGTATGCATGTCTTATTTCAGCTGTGTGGGTGGTAATATTGGTCGATTCGTTACTATTCAAGGGGGTTATTCGAGTAAAAAATTTAGAAAAAGAGACGCAGTATCCCTTCTGTAGGTACGTGAAAGGGGTGTCATTTTCTATCGGAGTTATTCCAAAAAGTATCCATTTTGTCAAAATGGCATATTAGAGGGCAGAGGATTTAGACCTCGGCGCGGAACGCAATAACTTCAATTTTAATGTATTAAAAAGAAACAGTGTTCCGGAAATTCATTTCAAATGCAAATACAGAAATATCGCTCAGTTTCAAAATCGCCGAACTAAATTGAATTCATAGCATAAAAGAACATTTAACGCAAGAGTTTCATTCGGCGGTGTCCACTGACCCATTTGTTATGAAGGCAGAAAAAAGCGATCTTCTCTCCTACAAAAGGGCAAAAAGCACACTTGTGTAACTTTTCGGTGGTTGGCTAAAGATAAGCTTTGATTTTCCGTTCTGACATCATTCATTGTTCAGTTCATGTCCTGCCAGTTTTGTCTTTAAATTGGATGCTATTAAACGAAGTCGACACGTTTTTATATATTTTGATTTTTTTACAATATCATCGCATAAGTTACGCTGTTATGTATGTTTTCCGGTTGCGTTCTAAGTTCTTTAGGCTATAAGTTCTTTTATTGTTTATTTGACCCATTCAAACAGTTGACGTAGGGAAAATAGGAATTTAAGAGTCCATTTCTCTATTTTGTACCATTACAAAATTCTCTCCGAATTCCCACCGATTGCGGCTTTACGAAAAAAAAATTCCACAACATTATTACGTCAAATTTTAACGCCGTTTTTTTCTATTTTCTGAAAACGCGAAATTTTGATGATTGATTTATTTGTTATGTTTGCAAAAAGAAAGCGCTCTTTTCTTCGATTCTACAAGACGTACATTGTGCAGCTCTGCCAGCTCATGTCCTGCCAGTTTTGTCTTTAAATTGGATGCTATTTAACGAAGCGGACACGCTTTTACGTATTTTGTTATTTTGTTTTTATAAGATCATCCTCAGATAAGTTACGCTTTTATGTATGTCTTTCCAGCTGCGTTCTGGGTTCTTTAGTAATTTTTTTGACCCATTAAAACAGTTGATGTAGGGAAAATAGGAATTTAAGAGTCCATTTCTCTATTTTGTTTCCCCATTACGAAATTCTCTCCGAATTTTCAACGATCGTGGCTTTACAAAAAAATATATCACAACATTATTACATCACGTTTTAACGTTTTTTTTTTTTTTTTGGATTTTCTGAAAGCGCAAGTTTTTGGTGATTGATTCATGTGTTATGAAGGCAAAAAGCGATCTTTTCTTCTAGAAGTCACGCAAAACACACTTGTGTAACTTTTGTTGATTGGCTAAAAGTTGGTTTTGATTTCCCGTTCTGAGCTCATTCGCTGTTGGCCTTACTTCCCGGCCTAAATTGCAATGTTTTAAACTACTTTTAATGTTAAGAAACAAGCAACAATGAAATACAAATAAAATGCAAATACACAAAATGATGAATTGAACCATGAACACGAAGACGTCAAACACCTGGTAAAAAAGGTTAATAACAAGAGAACCACACTTTTAGAAGTCAGTTTTAAGCAGACAGGAGAGAGAACGGTTCACTGAATTCAACAGTTGAGTGAGAGAAACCGAAAAGGAGAAGAGATGAACGCCAGCCAGCCAAACCACGAGATGATACCCCACAGATGCGGAGTCTACTCTTTACTGGGAGGAAAACTGCCACCTTCTGCCACTGAAGCTAAAGCCGTTCTTATCTTCCTCGCAGTGATCAACATCGTCACATTTCCTGTCACCGCTGCCTTGAACGCGTTGGTGATAATAGCTGTGAAAACGAAGTCCCGACTCAGAGCCAACAAGTCTAACATACTTCTCGCTTGTTTAGCCATCAACGATTTGATGGTGGGTGTGATTGTTCAACCCATGTTTGCAGCGTTCATGATAACCATCGTTCTCGGTGCCGAGGCATCGACTGGATCGTGTGCATTGCAAAATATCTCACATTTTTTTACGAGTTTTTTGTGTAATGCTTCCCTTATCCACCTGGCCTTAATAAGTGGGGAAAGATATCTAGCCATGAAGCACACTTTCGCGTACAACACCGGACTTGTCACCGAAGCTAGTTTACTAATTGCTTCTGCTCTGGCGTGGTTATTTTCCCTTGTTTTGCCCATTCCTCTTTTCGTTGACAACACCGTATTTTTTGCCATAAATAACACATTTTTTGGCCTGTCTATTGCCATAATCACTTTCTGCCAAATTACGGTCTACCATGAGGTTCGCCGACACGAAAAGCAACTTTCAACTCAGCAAGTTACAGAAGAGGCAAGGCAGACATTTTTGAAAGACAAAAAGGCCTTTAAACTGACAGCTATCATCGTATCAGCTCTACTTTTATGTTTTATACCTATCGGCATTTTTAGAATTGTTTTAATTAACTATCGGAGTAGCATGTCTATAATAACACTGTATGCATGTTTCTTTCCAGCTGTGTTTATCGCAATATTGAACTCGTTGCTAAATCCACTTATCTACTCGGTCAGAATGAGACAGTTTCGCGTAGCGTTTATTGAGTTAACTTGTAGAACTGTAAACGTTGCTGAGGCCGAAGAAATTGAGATGCGAGTGTTTGGATCGCTCAACGCTGTGGTCAGCTTGGAAGCAAGACAAGGACACGTAAGAGATCAACAAAACGCGGAGCAGGCAAATGTGAACAACACAAAAAATGATAACAATGAGATTTTGCCTCAGCAAGAAAATCATATTGAAGAACTGAACTAGAACTCGATCAGAAAACCTGTACAGCGTCGCCATGGTATATAAACTGAAGATAATTTGTAAACATTATGTATAACATTCGACTAGCATTTTCAAAACTCAGTAACTGTTATGATGTAATGTAATGTAATAATTAATTTAAATAATAAATGTAATGGAGAATAGTATTTATTCAAGTCTTTCTTTAACTAATAGTTCGAAGCAAAAACTGGAAATATCCTCTGCATGCGTATTTTTGTGCAATCTCGGTGAATATTTTTAGGCCATGAAATAAACTAAAAACACATTTTTTTAAGAAAAAATACGCATAATCAGCAATGTATATTGTATGTTAAAATTGGAGATACAGGGTGTATTCGGAAGTCGTAGGGCGTCTTCGGAACTTTTCAGAAATTGTTGGAAACTATTCGGACGTCGCTGGCAAAATCTTCAGAAATTTTCGGTAGATGATCAGAAACCTTGCGCTCATGCTTGCAAAAACTGTTGATCGTTTTGAAAAGTTTTGGAAAATAATCGGAAATCTACGCTTTTCTATCAAAGATTCTTGTTGAACTAAAATGATTCACTTTCCAGAGGCCGTATTAAAAAACAGAATTTTATGGAAAGAAGAATTTTATGAAAAGAACCTGGTTATAAGAGCTTATAAGGATGGTGACGTCACTAAGCCATGACGTCAGGAGTTTGCGGAAGGGAGAAAATAATAAGAAAACACTTTTTCTTTTGAAGAGCTTGAATTCTCATTGTCTTCTAATATCTTACTTAACTGATTTGTTAACTAGATCATGTCTTCTTTTGAACAAACTCCGAAATTTACTCTATTTAGCCCTTTCTTCACCTTCATGTAAATCCCCCTTTTTAGCCTAAAAATCTAAATTAATCCTCCTTAAAATTTTTGTATTTTTTTATCAATGGAAATTGCACGAGATTGAACAAGTTAAAGAAAATATCCTCTTATCGCTCAGTTGAATATAATAAAATTATTATGTCATTATAATCAAAGGATGTGATAGGAATGAGTTGTAATCTTTTTTTATCTTAACATTTCATGTTTTAACTTAAACTTTTCTTTGCGCACTTGTTGGGCGCAACAATATTTTGTGTCTAAGAAATCATTAATATTTTATTTACCTAAATTGCCATCCATGGCATCAAACGGGCAAATTTTTTATTGTAAAGTTTACTTACATCAGAACTCTTCCGTCGCTGAAATGCCCTGGGTTTTATGTCCAATGCTGCTCAGTTAGTCGGCGTTCCGGTTTGACAGTGTTCGATTATTGGATTCAATAATTTGAATACTTAATTTGTTTGGAGACGTTTCCTCCAAGGATCGTCACAAGATTAGTGATACAAGTCAAAGCTAGTAGCTTTAATTTGTGAGTTTCTAGATCTACAGTTTGACTGCTGTGAAAATGCTTTTCTGTCCCATAAACGGATCCTTTCGTTTGGAAAGGATATCATAGTAAAGCAAACACAATTGGAGCAAACATTTAACGGTTTTGAAACAAAAAACTGAGAGCCTTGTTTATATTAATTTAGATGTCTTGGATAGAAAAGCAAACGGAATCGACGAGCGGCGGCAAATGCTGGGTGTTTATTGTAGCAAAAAGAACAGAAGACTCGTTAATACAGTAGAACCCCGGTAACTCGAACTATGAAGGGAAACGAAAAACAGTTCGAGTTAGCGGGGTTTCAGTTATCGGGGTCGATTGCATATTTAATTTGCCAAGTTAATAATTGATAGTTAACCGATTTTTCATATGGTACAGTGCAAATTAAACTTATCTGTCAGAAACTCTAACAAGACCATGTATTCTTATGATATGAGTGGAAATGGCTGTCAATGGGCAACCGTGCAAGTTGCAAGAACCGGAATTGAGTTACGGGGTAATTGACCCAAATTTGTTCAAGGGAAACGAATTTAGTTCGAGTTAGCGGGGTTTTCGGGTACCGAGTTCGAGTAACCGAGTAAAAATGACTGAAAGTGGGGTCAATCCAAGGGAATGGAAGTTTGTTCGAGTTAGCGGGGTTTCGATTTATCCGAGTTCGAGTTACCGGGGTTCTACTGTATTTCAATTCCTCTTACTTAATCATGTCTTATTGTGGCTACGCAACTGTTTTGATGAAGAAAAATTAATCTCGTAAGCTTTCTTTCTCAGTTAAATTGCTCCCAGAATTTCTAAGGACTAAGCAAACCAAGCCTTAAATATGTTTGTTTTTAATTTCTTCTGAATCGATAACTCGACAGATAAAAGCCAATACACACGGAGATAACATCTTTGTTTAGCATTTAATTTGAACATCTCGATCTTTCCTGGTGTCTTAGGTTATTTATCTTTGGATGTGTTGCCAATTATTATCACCGAAAGCAAGTATGTTCAGCTGTATAAATGTTAGCTTTGGAATTAATTTAAGAACTCTTTAGCCTTGTAAGAGAAATAAGTGCATTCTCGTCCCCATAGCCCTTTCGTTTCTCTTAGCGACTTAGCCAGCTGGGCCGGCTAAGAGAAACGAAAGGGGTTTGGCGACGAGAATGAAGAAGATCCATCTTCTCTCCAACCCAGCGCTCCCCCAATACAATTGCCGCTTTTTTTCGAGATACACACGTGAGTCACAAAACTAAAAATTACTGCCAAGATGCTCTAATTTTTCATGTCCAGCTAGGAACCTAGAGTAGAGAAATCTTCCCAAGCTATTCTTGATAGTAAAAAATTGATACCATATTAGCCCCGAAGCAAAATATGCTAAGTAATATAATTAACAATTATTGGATGAGGCTGAGTATGATATGAAGAATTATGCAGATCGAGGCCTTCGGCTTCGGTGGATAACACCCTCCGAGATCTGCATAATTCTTCATATCATACGAAAGCCGAATTCAATAATTGTTTTATTATTCATTCAAAATATTTCCAGAGCTCCAAATGCACAAAATGAATTTTTAATAGGGCTCTTACAGTAGGCAAAGTAGACAAATACACAACAGCGTTCGCTTTTAAATTTGATTTAAACTTCAAAAACTCGGTTACCTTCATTAAATTTCTTGTCCTTTATAATGTCGATATTTAGCACTTGCTTGAAGTATCTATTGAACTGATTGAAGCTAAATCTGATGACACAAAGCGATGTTTTCGAGTACAGGTTTCCATCGTTCTTGCTTACTTCGATGTAGAATTTTCGTAAAACCGCTCCAAGTCCTCCGCTGTGGCTGGATCAGGGATATTTTCCTCTTGAAGATACACTTTCAAAATCGATCGACTCCCCTTCGTTGCTTTTTCCGTGTTTTGACTTTCCTTGTCTTCTAATAACTTTAAAATTTTACCTCTTCGTATTGCTCAAATCTAGCGGCTATTTTCGCCAGCTCGGCAGCAAAGCCGTTCAGTCGCGTGACGTCAGCGGTTCTTGGGAACGAAGTTGCGATCGGATAAATATACTTGGGAACGAGGCTGCGATCCACTAATTGTTAAATGTGCTACGCGCGCAGACATATAAGTTCCTCCTGCAAACTGCACAGGTCATTACGTTTGCAAAGTGTTTTTGTTTTTTTTTTTTTTTTTTGGCTTAAGAAATTTGACAGTTAACAGTGATTGATGGATCGTGTGGTTGACTCTTTAAAAAGGAACGTGAGAACTAACTAGTAGTCAATTATAGTCAGACGTTGTCATCAGTGTTGTGTTGGGGGTACAAAAAAATACAGTATTATTAAAACGGTGATAAGCCAATCTCGTCCCCAGCTGAGGCCGCGATCCTTCTGGTCTGCGCCAGGGATCGGGCCCTCTGGGCTATTCTGAAAATCCGTCACAAAGGCATCTGAATCTGATTGGCTGTAGCCTGCGAAGCAAGCGTTCCCGTGCGAGCGCGAGAGACTCTAGTGATAGAGTAGATATGACCGCGCGGCACCCGAGAGATTCTACCCGCGCGAGAATTGGGGCGAGAGCAAAAAAAGGAAAAGAAGCGGGGAGGGGGTGGGGAATTTTTTGATCTCGCCCCAATTCTCGCGCGGGTAAAATCTCTCGCGCTCGCGGAACGCTTGCTTCGCAGGCTAGATTGGCTGTTGAAAACTTGTTCGTTTCACCACAATCTCTAGCGAACGCGCACAACCAAACCGGAACCATGATTTCCTGGTTCCGGTTTCGGATTCGTCCAGAGCCGTTGAGTTTCCCGTCCGCTGGTCAAGGGGAACGCAGGCTCTGGGAACGAGATTGGTGCCGGTGATAAGCAAGACAGTGAAACTCCTACTTCAACAAAAATATTGTCAAGTTGCAAACATTGAGTGTTGCCAAATATTGCTCTTTCTAATATCACGAAATTACATTGATGTAAAATTTTCATGTAATTTAACCAAAATTCCTCTGGGAGAAGAACATTCCAAGTGTATTTTAGCGACAGAGTGAGATAACTTTCCCAAAAGTAAATATTAGCATGCGCGCAGGTTAACCTTTGGCTCCGTCCACACTAATCCGGATAAATTTGAAAACACTCCTTTTTTTCCTCCGGTTTGGCCAACCGTCGGTCCACACTTCTTCAGATAAATTGTCCACCGAAAACGGAACTTTATGAAAACGCTCTTTTAAGTGGATTAATTTGAAAAACGCCGGCTTTGCGTCGGTATTTGTGTAGACGAAAAATATTCTGAAAAGGGAACTTTTCGAAAACGCTCTTAAAAAGAGAGTATTTGAAAACGCATTTTATCCGTTTTTTGACCAAAATAAATGCGTTTTCAAATTTATTCGGACTAGTGTAAACAGAAAATATTTTATTCGGCGTTTTCAAATTTCTCCGTTTTCCAGTTTATCCGGATTAGCGTGGACGGGGCCTTTGTGTCACATGCGCGAGCGGCGTGGAAGCCGCACGAGAACGAGTTGGCGCGAAAAGCAAGCTGGCGCGAAGAAACGAAGATCTTCTCATCACTAAAATGACCTCGGCTAGTGATCTTTTCCTTGAATAAAGTTTAATTCTTAGTGGCCTTGTCAATATTCTCCAAAAAATCTTTCCGTGTTTCTCCTTTGCTTGTCATTCAGGTCCAAAACTAAAAGAGACTGAAAATAACTCAGAAATGTCTTGTTCGCGCGGGATCACTTCAGCTGTTAACAGCTGTTGAAAAATGGCAACTAATTTATAAGACAAAAGAAAGAAGTGTTTATTCTGACACCCGAGACAGAAAAGAGAAGAAAAAATACACATCTCTAAAATGACCTGGCCTAGTTATTTATTTCAGTTAGTCTTGTTAATATCTGCAACGTTATTGTTTTTCTCATTACATTTTTCCACTCACGCTTTTTTTTCGCGGATTCGCGTTCGGCAGACTGGGCGGGAAAAAAGGGACATGTCTCGTTCGTGGATAAAGTTCCGTTGTTTGAAGCTGTTGAATAGTGGCAACTAATTTATAGGACAAAAGAACGGTTTACGCAGTTCAACTTGAGGGATTTACTCCAACACACTTTACACAACACGCGTACACCCACACTCATGAAATTTTTCTCTGATTGGCCATTTTGCGTTCTGAATCAGTCATTCGTTGCTGGACCATTTAAAAATGAAATAATGGAGGGATTGAATCGATTGACAATAAATTTCCTTTCTATTACTGTAATGAAAAAAACGATGAAATACAACCAAGATAAGACAAAAACGATTGATTGAAACACGAACACTAAACTGGAAAAATGTCAGGTGAAATTAAAATTATCAACAAGAGATGCACGATATAAGAAGTCAGTTTCAGGAAGACAGCAGAGAGAAAGGTTCACTGAATTCAACAGTTCAGTGAGAACAACCGAGAAGGAGAAGCTATGAACGCCAGCCAGCGAAGCCACGGGACTTTGCCCCTCGACTGCGGAGTCTTCACTATACTGGGAGGCCCACTGCCACCTTCTGCCACTGAAGCTAAAGCCGTTCTTATCTTCCTCGCAGTGATCCTCGTCGTCACATCTCCTTTCACCGCTGCCTTGAACGCATTGGTGATAATAGCTGTGAAAACGAAGTCCCGACTCAGAGCCAACAAGTCTAACATACTTCTCGCCTGTCTGGCCACCACCGATTTGATGGTAGGTGTGATTGTTCAACCCATGTATGCAGCGTTCATGATAACTTTCGCTCTCGGCGACACATCGAATGGATCGTGTGTATTGCAAAATCTCACACAAATTTTTAGGAGTGTTCCGTGTGATACTTCCCTTATCCACCTGGCGTTAATAAGTGGGGAAAGATATCTAGCCATGAAGCACACTTTCGCGTACAATACCGGACTTGTCACCGAAGCTCGTTTACTAATTTCTTCTGCTCTGGCGTGGCTATTTTCCCTCATTTTGCAGATGCCTCTTTTCTTTAAGCAAGCTGCATTTTTTGTGATCAATAACTTATTTATTGTCCTGTCCATTGCCATGATCACTTTCTGCCAAATCACGGTCTACCGCGAGGTTCGCCGACACGAAAAGGAACTTTCAACTCAGCAAGTTACAGAGGAGGCAAGGCAGAAATTTTTGAAAGACAAAAAGGCCTTTAAACTGACAACTACCATAGTTGTAGTGCTATTTCTTTGTTATATACCTCTTTTCGTTTTTAGAGTTGTTGTAATATTTTATTTGAATAACATGTCTGTAATAGTACTGTTATGCCTCATTTCAGCCGGAGTGGTGGCAATATTGAACTCGTTGCTAAATCCTTTTATCTACTCGGTCAGAATGCGACAGTTTCGCGTAGCATTTATTGAGTTAACTTGTAGAACAGTAAACGTTGCTGAAGCCGAAGAAATTGAGATGCGAGTGTTTCGATTCCGTCCCAACGCTGTGGGCAGTTTGGAAGCAAAACAAGAACACGAAAGAGATCACCAAAACGCGAAGCAGGCAAATGTGAACAACACTAACAATAATAACAATGAGATTTTACCTCAGCATGAAAATCATATTGAAGAACTGAACTAGAACTCGATCAGAAAACCTGTACAGCGTCGTCATAGTATATAAAACACCCACTAAATTATTTAATTTGAAAATATCATGACTGCGCATTTAGTGTTGGCTGTATTGAAATAATTCTGCATTTGAGCAATTAAATATGAAACTAAATGCAGTTTAACGCTATTTATTCAACTTTTTTTGTTAATTTTTCTGCAGTATTTCGAGGCACAAATGGGAAATTCCCCCTCGTGTGTAGTTTTTGTTCATTCTGACCTGATTTTTTGGTTAGAATTATCAACAACACCTCAGATTGTGAGCAGGGTCTCTGATTTGGTGTGTATGGGGGGGGGGGGGGGGTGGGGTGTGCCCGGGGGTGGGTGGGGCAACACCCCCTCACCAGAAATTATATTTTGAAATCAATTAGATAAGGAAATAGAAAACGTAAACTCCAGAATGTCAAATTGTTTAATGTTTTCATTCGAGCCTAGCAGCGCGCCAGGTCGGTGTTTATATAAAACACTGCTGCTCATTTATTAAACATCACTGAGCAGGGTGAAATGGGGATAAAATATTTTTACCCGCCTGTAAGTCAAAATGTTCGCGAAGAGTGCGTAACAATCGTTTGTCTAAACTAGTTTTGTCCAGGATTAAGCGGCGCAGGTTACCTTACTATAAGCATAACCGAGAACAACATATGCCAGTATTGTTGGTGTGTTTGATTTTATTTCAGTGAAGACATGGCCATTTTGTACCTCCAACTCGTGTCATCTCGTTAGTATCAGCACCTTCATGTGCGCTTGAGGAGTCTCTTGTGGCTACAAAGGAGAATTTCCTTCTTAAAGGCCACGTAATGAATCAAACAGGGAGAACTTGAAGATTTTCTGATTCTAAGGGTCTGCTTACATGATTCCGGATTACCTTAAGTTCATTCCGGAACGAGTTCATTCTATCCCCATATATTTTTTTCTGTATTTGTTTACATGATACCGAGACGAAAGTCAATCGTTCCGGAATGCGTTCATTCCGGTTGTCATTCCGGAATGAAATTTTCGTCCTAAAATGACATTTCATTCTGGTATCATGTAACACAGAACGAATTTCGTTCCGAGATAAATCGCATCTCATGAAGCTGCATACGGAGGCCAAACGTAATATCATTTACTGTTTAGTCCAAAGAAGCAGTTCTATGGTCAAATAACTCTTTAAAATCGCACTTATGTCCATTAATGGGCACAATAACATGTTTGCGCGAACAGGCGCAATTTTTGTTTTTGATCTCGCGCGAAAACCTCGCACATGAAAACGCCTCGGGGGGGGGGGGGGGGGAGGTACTCCATATAATGGCCTATACGGGGAGGCTCGCCCGAAAGGGGTACCTTTTTCAGGCTTCAAGAATATAAAAGGGTAGGGATTTCACAAGTTTAGGTATATGAAAGGGTATGAAAATCCGTCATTTAGGTTTTTAAAAGGGCCTTTAATTAAAATATTTCGAACAGACGCACTTTATGGCTGTATTATTTTAATTTATTAAGCGCTACATGAAAATGACAAGAAAACGTCCTGTTCTAAGTCTATGCCGTGTCTTTTAGGTATATGAAAGGTGTACCTTTTTTCAGTAAAAGGTATACGAAAGGGGTACAATTTCTGTCAAAATGGTATATAAAAGGGTAAGGGGTAAAACCTTGGGGCGGAGCCTCCCCGTATAACTTTTTTGAGTGCCCCCCCCCCCCGGAAACGCCCTATTTTGAGCCGGACGACTTTGTCATGTGAATGTAGAACGAATTTCAGAATGAAAGTCATTCCAGAATCATGTAAACAGGCCCTAACTCTCCAAACATGCGCAGTGCGAGCACCCGCTTGCCAGTGTATGCGTGACCTCGTGTAGTCAGCAGGATTAGTGCTGCTAAATAACGTCTTCTAAGACATCCACGAGCACAAAGACAGGGATGGAAAACCTGCGTTCAACATCGAACAAAAGCAAACAGTTTAACCAACCTAAGTATACTATACGGGTACAGGCAAATCCAAAGGCAAACCAATGTAAATCTCTTTCACAAAACTGAAGAATGTTACCAAGGTAACGAGGTTAAGAATTAAGTTGTCAGACAGGGCAATTATACAACAGGATACGGAATCAAGTAAAGTAACGTAAAGAAGAACACAAACGCAAATTAAATTATTAGGATGCATTCGTTGATTCCATCATGGTCTAGACTGATGACTTTTTACTCGAAAGCCCCATGTCAGGCTGCTCCATTTGTGTGTATCACAAAAATTTCGTGAACCTGTTCTTTTGATGAAAATTCCGGATTTAAAGCAATCAATAATAAGCAAATGTTTTTTTCCTTCCAGACGTACACGTGACCTTTACTTCCCTCGGTGCCAAAAGGCCGGAAGGTCCAACCGATACTTCCGGGTACCAAGGGACGCCATTGGAGGGCAAAGTTCAACTAGATGCCGGTATCCAAATATGGAGAGTCCCGATTACAGGAGTGTATAGCGTGGAGGCCTGGGGCGCATCAGGCGCGTCGAGCGTTGGATCGAGTCGGTTGCCTGGAGGGAAAGGCGCTAGAATAAAAGGGAATTTCAAACTCAACAGCGAAGAAAAACTGAAAATTCTCGTAGGCCAGGAAGGACAAGTTGGAATTGCCATTTCAGCTATTCCGGGGGGTGGAGGTGGCGGTACATTCGTCATCAAAGAAGGCGACACACCGCTTGTTATCGCTGGGGGTGGGGGTGGGAGAGCTTGCATTCGAGTCTGCAAACGTTTCTTTTAATGGGGATCCCGCCCTCATCCCGGCCAAAAGACGGAGAATGGAACGCGTCATGGGGGGTACGTACAATGGGTCAGGGGGACGTTTGTGTCCAGTAAAGCCAGACGATACTGAAGGCTCAGGGGGTGGGGGTTTCCATGGAGACGGTGAGTCATCCGTCACTTGTGATGGAGGCAAGAGTTTCCTTAATGGCGGTAAAGGAGGGTTTAGCAAGACTGGGTTGTCAAACGAGGGCTTTGGAAGTGGAGGAGCAGCTACCACATATCCCGGGGGAGGAGGGGGATACTCTGGTGGGGGAATAGAAGCAAAAGAACACAATGGAATAGTTGCCGGGGGTGGAGGCTCGTTTAACGCTGGAACGAAACAAGAAAATTACGAAGGAGTTAGGAGTGGAGATGGTGAAGTGGTAATAAAGTTGATCAAATAAACTGACTGTAGAGCTATTGTTTATTGTATGATGCTAAGCCTGTGGGTTCACACTTGTAAAATAAGCACAAGCATTAATGCAAAGAAAAGGCCGTTTACACTACGCGATAAACACAAGCACTTAGCGACAAAGACAGGCATAGTCGAACTGCTGAGTTCTTGTTGTTATTTTCGCCCGTGTAATAAGCAGAGGAACTTCTGATGTAAACATAAGTACAAGAAAAAGGGTTAGGTATCTTTTTCTTGTACTTGCATGGTTTTTCTGAAGCTTGTGCTTATCGCGCAGCCATCTTTAAATGCTTCACAGATATTGTTACAGTGCGACGCGTCTTACCGTGGCCACCCAACAAACTTTTTTAAAAGTTTGCTTTCGTAATATCATTATCAGTTTGACGAACACGCCTCCTTGCAAAGTTGAATACGATCAAATGGATACTTGTTACATCGTATTTGTCAACAAAACGCAGTGAAAACTTAAAATATTACAAGATGACACTTGTAAAAAAGTTTGTCGGGTGGCCACGGTAAGGCGCGTCACACTGTAAATATAGTCGGGGGTAGGCTTTGGTAGATTGTGCTAGCATAATTTTTGGCATAATTGGAGCTAAAAAGCATAATTTGTGAAACGAGCACTGCCACGGCATAATTAGCAATTTTTAGCACTTTTTGGAGCATAAATTCATAAAATTTGGTAAATATGGTGTACTTTCTACAGAAATAAATTAAATTTAGGCAGTTTGTTCTTGCAATGTGTGTTTTAGCTATACAATTGTGATTGTTAAGTCGTTGGAAGCATTCTACAAACTGTTCAGAGATGCGAGCAGCTAATTTGGACAGCTGACGGCCGTGACAAACTGCCATAAAACACAAATAAATTTACAGCAACAGTTTATTTGAAAAACATAATTTGGTGTCGTTATTGCGCACCTTTATGTACAGAATCTACGTCATTTTGTGAGCATAATTTCGGAAATCAGAAGCATAATTTGGGAATTCTGGACGTTTTGCATAATTTGGCAAAATTTTGAGCACTGCTAGTAGCATAATGTGCCACTTTTAGGAGCACAATCTACCAAAGCCTAGTCGGGGGGATGTCAATTTTTGGCAATTCGTTGTCGAAGAGTTCTATCCAGAGAACCGGTTTGACTGTTAGCCCCCCCCCCTATTTTACAAATCTCCTCTAGATTAAGCGGCACGCTAAAACCGCGAGTATATTACTTCATGATCAAAACCCTTCGCTCTGCTATTGGTCAATTGCCATGACGTCACCAGTAGAATTTTCGACCGATGAATTTGGCGCCAAACAAGTATGAAAAGTCTTTTTAAAAGGCCCAACCAACCAGAGAAATAAAAATTAAAAGGACTTTGAGAAAGTCTAGAAAAGATCCATATTCACTCCAACCCAGCGCTCCCCCAATACAATTGCCGCTTTTTTTTCGAGATACACACGTAAGTCACACAACTAAAAATTACTGCCAAGATGCTCCAATTTTTCATGTCAAGCTAGGAACCTGGAGTAGAGAAATCTTACCGATCTATTCTTATTCTTGTTCTTTTCGTGCCAACTTTTGATAAAATTTTCGATTCCTGAGCTCGAGCCCGTTCGCCCGTCTTCCGTTTTGGGCTGTTAGGGAACTAGGCACCAAACTACAATACCACGTGACTTCCTTCGCTCGGCCTCTTCTCAGGAACAAGAAATAGGAACAACAGAGTGCACATCATGTAGGAGAAACATCTCTTGATATCTTGTGCATCATGACACAAATCTTAGCAAATTTACCACGAAATGAGAGATTTAGGCTTAACTCTTCTCTTTCCGTTTTTATTTTCAACAGTAAGGAGTTCCGCTCTGAATTACAATCATGTCTGACGCGGAAGGGTACGTAGGCTTTTCACGTGAACCTGTTGAGTTATCGTAAGAAGTTTTGCGCCAGTTTGAAGTAATTTTTCTCATCCACATCATTTCTATATTTGTATTCATAGAGATGATGTGCCTACAACGACAACCAGCGTTGGTGAAATGGACATTAACACCGCTCTTCAAGAAGTTTTGAAGACCGCCATGGTCCACGGTGTTCTCGCTCGTGGATTGCATGAAGCGGCCAAAGCATTGGACAGGTACACAGCATTTTAATCGTTAAATTTTATTTGTGAACCGAGCAATCGTTCTCACAGTTATTCGCACTTTTTCTAGCTTGTTTAGATGTCGAGTTATATTCCTCAGACCTATAATGAAAGTTCACCTGTAGGATGTTTTTGTTAGGGTGTGGGGGTAAATATTAAAATTTCTGATTTCCCGGCGTATCAAATCGAACGAAATCGAACGAAATCGAATCTAATCGAACGATTAAATTCGATTTTGTTGGGTCATCGAACGAAATCGGACAACAATTTTTTTTGTGAGTTCGATTTCCGAACCAAATCGAACGAAATCGAATTAAGCGTTCGATTAAGTTCGGAAATCGAACTTGTAGCTAAAATTTAAAATAACGAAATTGGAACCTAATGAGCGAGTAAAAAGTTAATGGAATAAGTGACTGGACACGGTATCGTAAAATCTTTGTCTTTTTTTTATCCTAAAGAAACAAAATATAATATTCAAGCAATCTAATACGCCCGGGAATACGTAGTAAGCCATTTATAAACTCGTATGAGGGATCTAATTATAAATACTCAAATACAACCCCCGGCGTATCGGCGTATCGTATCAAGTGGAAACCATATTTTAGAATAACATTTTGCGAATATAACTTTATATGATTAAACAATATAGCATTGCACATGGGGACGAAGGTGCACGCCGTATGTGACATGTCTTAACCGTAATTTTATTGTTGTTAGTGACAGAATTATTTCTCCATTTTGACATAAAAAGCATGGAAATAAAGGAAACATAACTTTAGATGGCTGGATCGATTGACGCATTTACCCGGGCATTTATTCCCGTGATCATCAAATGAAGGAAAACTGAACATTCGCTCGATTCAGATCATATTGTCATACGACGTAAGCCGCTCGCTTTGGTGTCGTTCGACGACCGAACTAAATCGAACGTCATCGGACTTTATCGAAGGTTCGATTTGGTTCGATTTGCATTTATTTTTTGTGAGTTCGATTTCGTTCGATGACCGAACAAAATCGAATTTAATCGTTCGATTAAGTTCGATTGCGTTCGATTGAGTTCGAAAACCGAACGTTCGATTTGATATGCCGGGTGATTTTCAATAGAAGGGAAGACATTTTAAAAGTAGGTGACTATAAAACAGGTCCATGTTAAAGAGCTCCTAGGGAGACTCTAGTGTTATCTGAGAGCTAGATTTGACTTACCAGTAAATATTTAATTTTTCACATGGTAGGCGCCAGGCTCATCTTTGTGTCTTGGCAAACAACTGTGATGAACCAATGTACGTCAAGCTTGTGGAAGCCCTGTGTGCTGAACACAGCATCAATCTTTTAAAGGTAAGTTTGCAGAATTTGTTTGTAAGTAAATTAACCAAGTAAAAGTGAAATCTGAGATATGTAAATCCTTTTGTTGATTGTGCAATTGTCTAATTTACAATAATTTTCAAATACCATGATTATGAGTACTTACAATGTACCAGCAAATCATGCCATTGTCCATTTTGAATTGTATTTATCGTACAGATATTTTCCTAATGCACCTATGTTAAGCTGCTGGGGGGGAGACCAGGCATAGGCAGGGGATTTGACAGCAATTGTTTGCCTATAGTGGGGACTTTTGACCATTTTAATGGTCGCCGGTCACATCGCTCCATGGTTAGATCGCTCCATCAAAAAAGTCAGATCGCTCCCAACAGAAGCTGGATCGCTCCATAATAAGAATTATGATATTAAAGTTCAACGAAATTCAATTTAACAGTGTTGACTGGTTGAATGCTTAAGCTTACAACACATCGATCAAGACGATGGAGTACTCAACTTAACTTAGGCTTACTACAGATCGATCTATTCGATCGATCAGGAAGATAGTAGTCCCTCCTAGCCTCCTAACCTTTTATAGTATTAAAGGTTTACTTACCACAGATTGTTTAAGTTTCCGTTGTAACTTTCGATCGGGAAAGCGAAATTTTTTTATTTACATGTAATCAAGGTTCCACTGTAAACAATAAAAGTAGATTTTGTTCGCGCGCGCAAAATCTGTTGATTGTTCGCCTCGCCAAATAAAGTTGTTTATACTTTGGATTTTTTAACAATGACGTGGTTTAAACTACTGTTAAAAAGCGTTTTTGCTTCGCCCGTTCTTCTCGATCGCTTCATGTCTTAACTTATGATTGATTAATATCATATCGCTGTTTGATCTGCTCTTCAGTATGTCACACATATTTCGGGTTTCGGGTTACGGTACAAATGGCCGATCTTTATTTACGGTGGGATTGACATGAAATGATATTGTCGACCGACGCGTCCGTATTGTATAGATCGGATTTAATACCTAAACCAAAATTTCAAATTAGAGCGAAGCAATAATTTTCACAATAATTTTAGAACATAAGGTGATCGAAAATTAACAAACATGGAGAGATCGTAAATTGAGAACTCGATCGATATTTGTTGATCTGTTGAAAGCTTGATAGTTTTACTTTAAAACATAACACTATTCTTAACATGGAGGGATCTGACTTTTGTTAGGACCGATCTGACTTTTTCGATGGAGCGATCTAACTTTGGTTGGGAGCGATCTGACTTTGGTTGGGAACCATGGAGCGATGTGACCGCAATTCATTTTAATGGACTTTCTTACAACATTTTACTGAAGTTTAGTGACTCTTTGAACATCCACACATGCCCTGAGGTTGGGCATTTGGACAGAAAGTCTCAGCTAAGTTCAAATGCCCGGCCTCCCCCCCCTCCCCCCCTCCCCCCCAGCAGCTTAACATTGATAGGCATAACTTTAAGACTTGGTCTGAAGTTGGTCAAAATCCTCACTTGTCCTTGAAAACAAATTACACAGGCTCCCCTGGTCAAATACTACCGACATTTTTATTCACTGTCTTACAACAGCAACATGCAATGCAATACAACGCAATGCTCCAATTTGTGATGCAACATGTTATGAGGCCAATCAAAAACAACATATTGGAATGTTTGACATGCTTTTTCAAATACTGAAAAGTGTTTGATGAAAGTTTGTCTTAGTGAAACTTTCATCCAACATCATTGTCCAAACAGGGTGATCATATGGTTTTAACATTTCCATCAAACAGTGTTGGAGGATGGTGGAATGAAATGTTGGGATTGTTTGACCATGGTAAACAGAATTTAAAGAGCCCTGATAAAAAATATCCTTGCAAACGTTGTACTGTGCTCTTTTAGGTTGACGACAACAAAAAACTTGGAGAGTGGGCTGGTCTTTGCAAGATTGACAAAGAAGGAAAAGCCAGGAAAGTTGTGAGCTGCAGTTGTGTCGCTGTAAAGGTAAGATTTCATTCTTCCTGGGAAGAACATTTGTTTGGGTTGGGATTTTTGTTAATGCCAAGAGTGCCTTTCCTGATATGGTGATGACCTGTTTGGTTTATAATTTATTGCATATTACTGTGTCATTCAATAACATGCAAACTCTTGGTCACAGTTTCTTTTACAGTGGAACCCCGATATAACGATATGCCAACTAAGGGGGCAGTAAAATTATATCGTTATATCGAGGAATCGTTATATCGGGGTTCTGTCCCATACATTTTACTTTTGCCGGGACATAACATATTCATCGTTATATCGGGAATATCGTTATATCAAAGATCGTTATATCGGGGTTCCACTGTATTTTGTTTTTTACTATTACTGGGGCAAAAAATATTGTTCATTAAGGCTTGTCCCTGCAACTAGTCCCATGAACCATTTCCCTTCATGTGTCCTGCCCATTTTCGTAAAAAAAAATCTATTCGCAGCGACCAAATTTTAGTCCCTGCAACCAAAATAAAAGATCAGCCAATCAAAAACCAAATCGGTCAGTCACTGCAACTAGTACCTTCTTGTAAACACCACAGGGGACTTGTCCCTGCTACTAAGTCGTATACTTATAGGCATGATTGGTCTCTTTCATGTATACATAACACAGATGTTCACTCCACGATTTTTTGAGCGGAGCGTGACGGCTTTACACAGGCGACCATAGATGCAGTTATTAGTAATTTTATAGTGTGCCATCCAGTGATGATGAACAGGACTCCCTCTTCTGAAATATTCTGAAGATATGTCCAACACCGGAATCGATATAAATTCTGAGGTGGCACCAGTATAGTAAGGAGATATTATAAAGATAATTTTATTTTCATTTTGATGAGTGTGGTTTTCTTTTCTTTATTTACCATTGTGACAGGATTATGGAAAAGAAGGTCAAGCACATGACGTCTTGATGCAATACTTCAAGTCCAAGCGCACCTAAATATGGCATCGACTTGCTTGTTTGCCAAACAAATTAAAAAAATTTAATTTGATGTGGTGTCCTTTTATTCTCAAATGAACTAGAAAAGAAATTTCTATTAATTGATTTCCTTACCAGCAAACGCAGACGTATTTTCAGCTGTCCCTTGTCTTTACCAGCCGAGACAAAGGACAGCTGGAATAAATTATGTCTGCTTTCACAGGCTATGATTTCCTATGCTGTGAGCTGCCCCATCTGAAATACATGTAGGAACTGTTGATCAATACATACTAGTTATGCAATGCTTTCGAGTGGTATACTATGGAATATCCCACGAGTCACTTGTATTTTCTCGGTATACACAAGAGCCTTTAGGCGAGTGTGTATACGAAGAAAATACAAGTGACAAGTGGGATATTCCATAGTATACCACGAGAAAGTGTTGTGTAACTATTTTATACCATGCCATAGAAAATACGCTCACTAAATTTCATCGAGAATAAGATCGCAGCGCACGATGGGAAGGTTGGGTTGAATACCGTCGAATATACAACGGCTTTCCTTTATTCTGATTGGCTGTATTTTCTATGGCATGGTATAATAACCTTTAGGCTTGATTTCCCTTCCTTGTTTGAGAGAAAAACTAGTTTGTTGGAGCATGTAACAGAATAAACAATACAAGTCTAACTGTTTGCAACAAGGAAGAAAGATGTGTAGTAAATAATAAAGATGGTAAATTTCAAGCTCGGTGATAAATAGTGAAGAAATTATTCAACATGACACGAGCGTGGGACAAAGAAAAAAATCTGAGTCCCCGACGGGACGATGGAAGAAAGATGTTGCCCCCTTTGTCCCATTGTATTATTTACTTGACAGACAGCAAAGTGGCAACATGATGCAAATTTTATTTCCCCTCGGTGTTTTCAACCGTCCAAAATATATTCCAGAGTGAAGTTGTCACATTTTCAGTTTCAGCTAGGTGAAAGCAAGTAGTGTCATGGGTTTCGTCCTATTTGCTCATGCATGGTCAACTGGTAAAAAACTATTTTGTTCAAACTAGTATTTTTGATTTTCTTAACGGTATGCAAAGTATATTTTGTCCTCGTTTTCCTGAGAAACAGAGTTCAAAACAGCCAAAAAAATTACAGAGAAAGACTTAACTTGATCGAAGGGCACAAGCATTTTTGAAGAAAAAAAATTACCCAAAATCGTCACTTTGCATAGTTTTGAACCGAGCCATTCAATTACGTATTGTATAACACGAGAAAAGTGAAATGAAAAAAAAAAATACTCTGGTAGTTGATGTGAGCTGATGGGTCTAATTACCAAAAAATAGCGTCACCAACAAAGGTAACCTGCGATCAGGCATGCTTTTTTTCGGATTGATAAGTAGGGAGGTAGGGCATGATCTCGGGTTAAAACAAAGGGTGCGAAGGAGACTGGGGTGTGATCATCTTTAATCAAAAAGCAAATGCATGTGCCAGCATTCTGTGTGTACATTTTTGTTGCACGTGCAAGAGGTATATCTCTTGTCCTCCCAACATCTCAAGTGATGTGGTTTGCCAGCTACCATTTTCTAGGTCAGAAACAATGATAATTTTAATACAGGCATTCTGTGAGTTCTCTGGAAGTGACTAGGAAGGGGTTTTTAAATTTGGGCAAATTTTCAATATAAAATGGGATTTGGGTCGCTGGTACTGGGAATCATAAACAACAGGAAAAGGGATTTGGAAAATTGGGAAAGCAATAGGCTGGGAAATGGGATCTAGGCAAAATTTGGGCTGGAAATGGGATCCCCACTCCCCCTTCTCTCTTTGAGCCCTCCGTAGGCCTCCATACGAGCAGAGTATTGATCACCAACAATATATAATTCTACCACAGGCAGACCACCCTATGTGTTCGTGGTTAATAATTGCTGACAATTATTTTAGGCGTTATTTTTGCGAGATAATTTAGCGACCGGTCGCTAAATTATTAACCACGAACACATAGGGTGGTCTGCCTGTGATTCTTCTTGAAAAATTTTGTAGGCCTTTTTACACTGCCTGCCACGGCCTGAATGTTCAGGATGGGTAGGGAGGGTAAGGCGGCGCAGAGAAGACTGGGTCATACACAAAAAGAATCAGTTTCAAGTCACGAGATCGAAGCGAGAGCGAAAGAGGAAATAACTCGATTCTCCAGAATAAAAAGGTATTGAGCAACACAAGACAAAAGATGGAAGGAGGAGATGCGAAACCTCCACCGTACAATTACGGTGCAATCCCAACAGATTCTGGATACTCAGCGCCACCGCCGTATCCAGCCGGAGGTAGTGTAATAGTCGATAATTTCACTTTGCCTTAATTTATCTCTGACGAAATGGCAGACTGTACGTGCAAGAACACAGCTGAACTAATAGCGACATTTAGGACGGCATGTACAGCCTACCGTTGCAGTTATTTCGAGTTAATGTGACTTTTAAATGCGATGGGTGTTGCAAACGGCCTGCTCTTTCCTGACTTTTGTCCTATTTATGTACGCTTACGTATTGTTTGAATGGTGTAAAAGATTGTTTTATTCATGAACAGACAAGTCTTTGTCGATTTAATACGAAGCTTCTTTCGCTTTGGAAAGCTTAAAGTTATCTTAATCTATCGCTTATTCTAAATCAGCTTAATGTTATTCCCTGTTTTTTTACTGCAGTGATTTTTATGTTGGAATTTAGCTGTTTTATTTTCGATTTCTGCTTGCTACATTATCTTGTAGTTTTCAGACGTGTATTTTAATTTTGGAGATGACATACCACATTGGCCTCTTAGTTGCTTAGCTACATGGGCTGCAAATACATGATCAGATAAGGGATCCTCACAATGTCCTACAAAAATTTAAATTGGAGGGTTTACATTTATCCTTTGGGTATCTTTTAAGGTGTTAATTTTTATCTGTGTGAACGACACTGGCAATACAAGCCAGGACTACCAGCCCCCACATTATTTATAGGGAATACTAAACTAAATAAACCAGAGTGTATTCATATTATATTGAGTTTAGGACCAGATAAGCATGTGTCTGCACGATGTGTCTGACCCTGAAATCAATGCATGCAAATAATATCAAGGTCCAATGGGGAACGGTTTCAGAGTGGGGGTGAATTTAAATGTATCCTTTATGTTAGCCCTTTATGGGTTTTATGGGTATAAAGGATAGTGTGTTTTTCCAAATCTTTGTATTTTGCATGATTTTGAGGAGACATTTTGATGGGTATACTGGGCACATGTTTTTCAGGTGGGACAGCGGAACATTTTTCCAGATTGGGGGGGGGGGCTGACTAGTGACTTGAAGTGGGGGGGCAGTTAAGAGACTCTTCTCTAAGGCCTGGTTCACACTAGCGACATAACGGCAAGGTCACGCAAATGCGAAAAACACCTCAAGTTGATGTTTTATGTCACCAGTGTGAACAACATAACATAACGACATAGTTGGAACATTATGACATAAGCATAACGACATAAGGAAAGAACTGAACTTTTCTTTTTTTTTGTCGTTATGTCCATGTTGTGATGTCGTTATGTCGCAAGTGTGAACCAGGCTTAAGTAAGTCTTCATTTTTGGGGGGGAGGGGGGGCTAAAGCCCTCCTCAGCCCCCCAGCTCCGCTATCCCTGTCCTGTAACTAATGCCCCCAGCCTGACCCTCTGCAGGTTCTGAATGTATAGCATGCAAGAATTTTGACCAAAGTAGAAACTAGAATATAGAGAACAGACTTGACTTGACCAACTAATAATCTTTACGGCTCCACATGCTTCTGATTTGTTGTAGCTAGTTTTTTTTCAGTTTTTGTGCACAGTTGACAGCTGATTTGAGAGACTAAATGTACATGGGTCTCTGTAGTTCTGCATTATCAGCGTATTCAAAAAATGTCTCTCAAGCGAGAACAAATTGAGAGTGCCACAACAAATTTCTGGTAACTTAAAGGCAACACAACTATGTGCATGTACATCTTGCGACAATTCTCCTTTCAATGAGATTTCCCAGATCATGTTTCAAGTTTGTATTTGTTTTTCTTCAGGAGGATACCAGCAGGCGGGAGGTAAACCTGGAGACTACCCGCCACCCCAGCCACAGGCGTATCCCCAGCCTCAGCCTTATGGGCCTCCCCCTGGAACAACAACAACTACTATCATAACACCGCCAGGTCCAATTATTGTGAACATGGCTTTTGGTGAGTCCCCTATAAGCATGGTCTGTCCACACTGCCAGACGCACATCATTACGTGTACAACATATCAAGATGGCACCTTAACGTGGCTTGCGGCTGGAGCTCTCTGTCTCGTCGGGTAAATTTCATTTTCAGTTTCACTTGTCATTGTAATTTACTAGTCATATACTCTAGGCATTACAAATTTAAAGTTACCATTTTTATTCGATTGAGCGCCCAACCTTGAATAAACGCCCACCCTCCCTCCCCCATTTGCCAACGTTGCGCTGTCAAACATTGAGGAGGCAACACCAGAGAGTTTGCTAATTACCTTAGTGAAAATGAGATTGTGTAGTTCCAGAAAATATCCATGACCCCCCCATGGAAGGCCACTGGAAATTCCGAGGGGGAGGGGGGTTCAAAGGCCGTAATTTCCGAGGGAGAGGGGGGTTCTTGTGAAGCTAGTTCTTCCAAAGGGTGACGAACCACTTATAAAGTACTAAAAGCAACGTGCTATCGATCTGAAGTAGAAAAACATACTTACCTACGTTGTTTTCAAACAAAAATCATTGCTCCCGAATATTGAGATGAGGTTATACATAAGCTTTATTTTTTTCTGTTTTCTCTTTAAGTTAGCTAGCCCTGCAATCGAACTAGAGGTAGCCGAGTTGGAGTTTATAGCGCGGTCCTGCCAAATCAACATGGACAAACATTGAAGCATAACCTGCGATCAAACGATCATGAAGCATGTGTGTCACGCGTACGATTGTTTGTGTTATGATTTAGAACGCAAATATTAAACCTTAAAGTTCACTCTGTCATTTAATTTTCTTTTGAAAAGCGCAGTTAAATGTGTATGAAAGAACCTAAATTGGATACTTGCGTGCGGCGTTGTGTTACGTTTATTTACGATGGAGTTTATTCGAAAGGTTTCAAATTACTTTTGACATATATGCAAATTTTGCCAACTTTTGTGCCAGGAAATGTTCGCAGAAATTGTAACATATCTTCTAGTAAATTAATGACTAACAGTGAAAGAAATAAAAAGGCCCAGGCTTTAAACTAATTAAAAAAATATTCTAGCGGTGTGAATGAAGTTTTGAAGCTACATGTTTACATACTGATTTCTGATTTACAAGTGATAATCACGCACGTATTAAACGTTTCTGCCGACTTTATTTAGTGTCCCAATGCTAAGGATACAACTAGATTGTTACAATCGTCCTACATTTTAAACTACAAAGCAATTTCGAATTTTAAAGGGTGTTTAAAAATATTGGAAATTTCTGGGGGGGGGGGGGGCCTCACAGACCCTCTGGAACGGAAATTCCTGGGGGGGAGGGGGGTGCAAAACAAAAAGCCTTCCGTGGCGGGGTTATGGATATTTTCTGGAACTACACATTAGAATCGACTTAGTGTCACTAAGGGACTTCCCAGGAGACTGAGTTTCTTAGTATTTTACAGAAACTTTCAGTAAACAGCTGCTTTTGTACATCTTCATGGGTATTTGATTTGTTGCAAAAAAAAACTTACTTTTTGCTCAACGTGTTGAAAATCTAATAAGCGCCTAGCCTCGAATAAACGCCCATGTCAGATAAGCGCCCATTCTCAAGGTCCCAAATTTAATATATGCCCAGCTGGGTACTTAATGGGACTCTGTAAAGTGCAGAAACGGACGGCAGATGCGGACGGCGGACAGCGGATGGCGGACGGCGGACAGCAGACGGCGGACGGCGAAAAACATTAAAAAATTATAATAATAAATTTTTAAATTTATTATTATAATTTTTAAAAAAAATTAAAAATAAATAAAAATAAAAAAAAATAAAAATGATAAAAATAAAAATGAAAAATGAAAAATAAAAAATTATGATAATAAAATAAAAATAATAATTAAAATGAAATAAATGAAATATTAAAAATTACATTACTACTAGTCGAAGCATCTTCGGATCACCGCGCTGGAAACTAAAAATAAAAGTTTCTCACTAGCGGACAGTGTTTAGATAATTTTCAGAAGGCTTCGTTGCACAAATACTATTCGCGCACTCGTGTTTAATGTCTGTATACTAAGTTTAGATACTAAATACTGGACTAATACCTCAAGGGAGGATTTAAACTCGAACGAACAATTTATCTCTGCCACTTCACTTTGTCGTATCAGTTTATTTTATCGTATCAGGCAAACTATGTACTACTAGTAAGTTAAGATGTCAGTGAATTTAATTCCTTTGTAGTTGTATAAATCGAAACGCCGACAAATCAGTTTTTAGAAAGTAAATCAAAAATTGTTATATTAAAGGCACCCATCTTGCTTTCATGAAGTCCAACAACAACAAGTTCTAGCTTCTATAAAGGCAAATTTTATCACTTTACTGAATGAAGTGTTTGTTCCGAAAAACTTCTTGGTCATTTTCGTCTTGCTTCGTAAACATGTTTCGGCGGAATAGCTAGCGACGCCAACGAAAAGTCATTTTATGTCTCGGCTAATGGTTTATATGCCAGATTTTTTTTTATCTTTTTGCGGTCTAGACTTAAGGTCACAAAAACTAAAAGGGGTTACAAGATTACTTCTCTTGTCCATGTTCTTGTACTCTTAATAGACACAGGCTTTATGCCGTAAGCAAATTTTGCACACTGTGCCCATTTATGGAAGTGAACTTCCAGCTAACCACATGTGACAGGGAAGTGACAACACCTACACTGAATTGCATTCAATTGGTTTCCCAACCTACAAAGAAGCCAAATGCTTCCTCTGAGGCATTTTAAGTTTACACAATCTATTCTAACCGATCAACACCCTGAGGTTCTACATTACTTGCAAAAAATTTGGAACGATTTATATTTCGGACAAAAAGATTGTCCAAAAATATAATCGTCCGAAATTTTAAAGCGTCAAAATACAATTTACAGTACAATATATTTGTTTCAAGTACAAAAACAAACCCGATATATCAAGGAAGAGGTTTGAGATAACAGAAATAGTGGAAATTGTTACAAAGAAAATCTCTTAAACCAGATGGTTTAAGAGATATATTGTTCGTTCGAGTTCAAATCCTCCCTTGAGGTATTAGTCCAGTATTTAGTATCTAAACTTAGTATACAGAGATTAACCACGAGTGCCGGAATTGTATTTGTGCAACGAAGCCTTCTGAAAATTATCCAAGCACTGTCTTTAGTGAGAAACTTTTGTATTATTATAACAGGCCTTCTGATAGGGTGCGGCAAAAAAGCAGAAATTATGCGGCATTTTTAGGGCAGATTATGCGGCAAGAAGGTACTATTATGCGGCAAATTATGCGACTTTATCTAAGCGATTTTAAGCTTGTTTTACAAGGTTTCAGGAGATGAAAATCCATTTTGTGCATTTCAAAAAATAATAAGAGCATAAATGAACGATAAACATCGGTATTAGAATCAAAAAGATTTCAAATGGCTTTCCATGTACACTACATGATGTAGTAGAACGTTGAAGACTTTTGGTGACATAATATATGAAGTGTGACATGATACCACTGACTGAATTAATGAAGGCGCATGTGTCAACGTGCGGTGTAGAACGATCGAACACTGTGCGATGTTTTTGACTTCATGGAAGGATTTAAACATTCTGAATTCGGCCATTTTACCTTGTAAACTTCAGTACAATACAAGAAAGCAAAGATAGAAATCAAATTTAATTGTGTGAATGTTTTTATGGCTAAATTGAAACTGAAAAAGGAAGTCGCCTGCCGGAAGTAATGTTGTCTGTTTGGAAACCACATCAGAGGTTTTCCAAGGTTTTTTGACAGGTAAACCACCGTGAAACAACGTTGAAATTGTCTTAGAACTTTGTTAAAGCGAGTATTTCCTTTATCTTTTCTCAAATTGTGCAATTTTGTACGAATTATGCGTTTTTGATGAATTATGCGAAAAGTTGCGATTTGAGGTCAATTATGCGAAATCGCAACATCGCATAATATCAGAAGCCCTGTTATAAGCTCAAGAATAAGACAGATAAAGAGATAAATACACAAGTGCTTGGAGAATGAATTTAATACGAAACATTCTTTTTGCACTTTTCAAAACTTTCCAAGCAATTTCGACGAGTTTCCAGCGCAGTGATCCGAAGATGCTTCGGCTAGAAGTGATGTGATTTTTAATATTTCATTTATTTCATTTTAATTATTATTTTTTATGTTATTATCATTTCTATCTTTTAAAATTTATTATTATAATTTTTTAATTTTTTTTCGTCGTCCGCCGTCCGCCGTCCGCTGTCCGCCGTCCGTTTCTGCACTTTACAGAGTCCCGTACTTAATCGCATAATTACGGTAACTCCTAGCTAGTACACATTGCATACTGTCATCAGGCACAGATCCAGACCAGTTTGCACCATTTTACAAAAATCGGACACATGTTTTATAAATAAAAACACATGTACATATAATATAGTTATAGATTTAAGAAAACTTTTAAGTTCTAACACCAAAAACTAAATACTTAAACACCATAAAACAAAGGTTTTGCAAGTTGGAAGGGATTTTCCAGCCAGAATAGCACTATGCTATGCAAGGCGATATCTGAGAAAAATGGAACTGGTCAACATGTTCAAGTGACTCAAAATGCAGAAATGGCTCTAAAATGGAGACAAAATCTAAAACTTTTCTAGCAAATTGCCCCCGGACCCCCTTTCCATCCTGAGGCCCTCGGCACTAATCACTTAATTGTGTTATAATTTGGAAAAAATCAACATGGCAGGTGAAGTTATACTGCAAGTTGATTAGTTGACATAGGGGTAATTTTTTAACACTACAAATTTAGCTGAAATCCACATTTTTTGTAGTTTACTTGCATTTTTTACTGGCCATTCCAGTAATAATTACTTAAAAGAGAAGTGAAGATCTAGTCAGTTTTAATGTCCTGTTAATTAATAATGAGTCACTGCACAATATTTTGCCCAATTTTAAATTTGTATAATTTCTTGATCTTCTATAGCTGTTGGTTAGGCTGCTGTTTGATTCCATTCTGTCTGGATGGTTGCAAAGATGTCATTCACTCTTGTCCAAACTGCCATGCAAGACTTGGAAGTTATCGCCGAATGTAGAGTGTGGTCTGGATGTCGTAACTGATGACTAATATTGATGAGTTTCACATGACATGATGCAGGCATTTGTTTGTATGCCTCATCAAAACTGATAGAATAAAATATAATTATTCTAGTAGCTTCAATACACTGTTACCCTTGAATTGGCTCATGCCTTTCCTTGGCAAGTGATAGCTGGGCTAAACATATTTGTAAAATACAGTTGAATCCTGATTTCTTTAGGGTAACAAAAATTTGGTTCGAAAAACATGGGTGTTTGAGAAATCGGGGGTTCAAGGGTTTGAGAAATCAAGATTGACTGTATTCTATTAATTTTGACAAAAGTTGGTAATATTACATGTAGTCAGAAATCAATTAGAAATAGGTATTTATAAATTCATAGTATTTTTGGATAACTGCATATTAATCTTTGCACTTCAAGGGGCTTCAAGTTACCCAGTTTCTATACGGCTTTCTTACGCATTTCAGTGACCCAAAAAAGAATGACTGCAGAGAAATCACAATTCCTTTCCTCCCTTCCACAAATAAAGGATGTGGTGATGATGATGATGATCACGTGGTCGAGAAATTTGGCATCCCTTTAAGCAGTGCTCCTTTATCATTTTAGAAAAATAAGTCTTTCAAATATGTGAGGCATGCAAGGCAAGGCAGTGATCAGGCATGCAAGGCAGAAATCCCTTATCCCAATAAAAAGGCTAACAGTTAGCTACCCATTTTGTCTAAGCTAACTGTAGGCTAACTGGAGTGCTATTTAGGCTAACCATAGGGCTTATTTAGGCTAAACAGGAGGCTTGCATGCCCCTCTGCCTCACACTTTGTGATGACCCTTGAAAAATACTCTGGACCGTGTATTGATTGATTGAAGGCACCTGTGTAGCCAATCAGATTGTACGTTTTGCCAAATAGTCAGCCACTGGGTTATCCTGAATTGCAATAGTGATTTTTTCTTTACAGCCATTGCAGCTGGTAAAATGCAGCTGAGACTGAGAACTTCTGTTCAAAACTGTGGAATTATGACCAAAATAAGTGCAAAAATAATGGAGAGAAATATTTTTATTATTGGTAGCAATTCTCAGTCAACTCTTTCCTGATGTCACGATGCAGATGCCTCAGATACTTTCACAGAATCAGCTTGTTCTTGTGTTGACACTGACTTGTCCCCAGCCATCTCTCTATCAGTCTCTTTGCGCTCCCCTTGGTCCCACTTCTTCATTAATTATTAATTGAAGAGATGTCTGGGGACAAGTCAGGTGTAACACGGACATTTGTCAGTTTCTTCAGGGTGTCTGTTAAATGCAAATGCTTTCATAATGATTATATTTTGATATTTTTTTGGTGCTGTAGACACCTTCATCTCTTGGTACCTTTGACTATGTTTGTACCAAAACTTTGTGGTTATCTTACACATATAATTTGTCAGGTTGATAAAATTGGATTAGAGAATCAAACAAACAATCCAGTAATCCAATAATCCAGTAATCCAATCAAAACTCAAAGCAGGTACATTTAGCAATTGAAAAGTGTGGAAAAGAATACATGAGCAAGTCACAATTGGTTTTGGTTTTACTTCTGACTGGATGAGAAATTGGCAGGAGGTTTTTTAAGCATATAGTAATGCTAAACCAAAGCAAATGCAAATGACTTTAGACACACAAATGAAAACCACCTTACTATGTCTATCGTTTATGGTCAGTAGGCCAGATAAGTGGTAAATGCAAGGAGAAATCCCCTGTTGTGTGCTCACCTGTTGTGTCTTCACATAAAAAACTTCTGCGGGGGGGGGGGGTGGGGGGTCTTGCATGGCGGAGTCAAATCTCTTGTTGAGTTCAGTCATGTGAGGGGATTTGTGCAGCCACACTGTGGTTGGGATAAGTCAGTCCTTCTGTATTGGATACCTTGTCATTGGAGACATTCGTTAAATAAGTGTTATCTCATAGATTAGTTTGATACTGTGTAAAAGTAGATAAATTATGGTAAGCTCAAATACTTATATTAAAATAAAAAAGACCAGCCAAACTTTGAGTGTTGTTGTAATTGAGTTGCCTAACTTGGCAAAATGCAATAAAAAAACTTTCAGTGACTGTTACATACATACCGACACCCCAGACAACTTACATCTTTCAGATAAATGACCATTAACAAGGTGGGAGGAATTGTTGGTAAACTCAAAAGTATGAATATTACTGTTTCACAGAAGTTTATTATTTCTGTAACAAAAATTATAAAACACAGCATGGTAAAATTGCAGACTTATAAGGATTACTGCTAGCCATCCCGCGTAAGGTTTTATAAAAAGGTACCTTTTTTTTTTCCCCCTCTCTCGATTGGCATCGCGCGCGTCATCGCGTGCTTTTCTCGAGGGCGATGTCCTCGCGTGTCTCCTTGGATCCATTCTCCGCGCGGTCGTAAAAACCCTTTCGAGCCTCTCTGAACCGACTGTTCGGTGGGTCTGTTCGAGATATTTTGAAAGGTCCTCTAAATGCCTATAAAATATCAGTTTTCTCCACCCTTTGTATACTCCAACTTGTGACAACCTACCCTTTTACCTACAGCCTGAAAAATGGTACCCCCTCCCGGAAGTTTATTACACATGCACACATTTATATCTGTTTTGAGAAAGGCTGTTGTTGGTCGATCAGTGTAAAGCACGCAACATTTCCAAAGGTTATTATGGGAAGTAGTATTGCTCGATCTGTTCTTGAGGTTTCAGAACACGATTCAAGGAGCTCAGGATTTGCCTTATGACTTCCGCTTTCATTGCGTTGAAACACCATGAACTTTTTATGACTTCCCATAGTATAAAGTACCTTTCGATATTTTCACGTAAACTTTCCCTCCAGATGGGAGGTACTTCCTTACTACACGCCTAAAACACGTCAGGGACGGGACCAACACTGCACGTGTCCGCCTTAAAGGGACTTGGTCACGGATTTCAATAGATTTTTGAACAGCAAAAATTTCTATTTGTATCAAAGAAAACCTAAAAATAATGGTCCATTTTTATTAACAATTTCTATATTATATCACTGAAACTGTTAAATAGTGTCTGGCCGCGGATGGCTTGGATGGAAATGGATTGCAACCTTGAAAAATTGAGGTTAAACTTTTCAAGTTTTTTCCGTGTGTCTCCATAGACTCCAACAAAAATCGATAATAATGGTCGTAGTTAATCTTTCTTTCGATATTCGAAGATAACGTTTTTCACGGGTGAAGTTGCCTACCACTAATTTCAGAACTGTTTAGACCAAAATCTGTAAAATCCCCGTGACGTAGCTCCTTTAAAGAGATCTCCGTCTTTTAGAGGATACCGTTCAGAGAGAGAGTTAGTAAGAGTAAGAGTAAGAAACTTTATTTATCCACGGGATCACATTCATCAGTTAATGATCTTCCAGAGATCCGTGCCTAATATAATTACAAAATGGAATTTAAAATAAATTATGAGTTCAAAGTTGACTGTGCGCAGGTATTTGCCGCTGGAGTAGGGGGTTCCTCGATACCCCCACACAAACTTATCCAATCCCCCTCCCCCTGGGTCTTTTACTGTTCTTAAGGACAACCGATCTTGAACCAGATGCATAGATATGAGTGGAGAGAAGTAAGGGACGGACCATTATTTTCTTGGAGGAGGGGGGATGAAAAATTTTCCTCTGCAAACTTTTTCTTTTTAGTTTATGCACCTCTGCAAACAATTTTTTTCGAAATTCTTAGTATTTTTTTATTATACATATCGTCTTTGCAAACAATTTATTTTGTCTTTCCAGGCCCTGCAAACAATTTTTTTCAATATTTTTCATCCCCCCCCCCCCCCCCCTCCAAAAAAATAATGGTCCGTCCCTAAGAATAAATTAAAATTCCTTCCCAGGAGTCACCATAAATCCTCGGCACAATGGCGCGCTATTACCAGAAATGGATTTTGAAATTCAAAAACCTAATTGCTATTTTTATGTTGAATTTCCTTAATTTGGGCGTGACTTGCAGTTGATTGTCTTTACTATTTCATTTGTGAACATAAAACAGGACGGTGTTTATATGGAATTTTGTACAAATTTGTAGCTACCGTAATTAAAAATAACGATAATAAATAAAGCAGCCAATTATTTAAAAATGCGTCTTTCGATTAAAATAAACCACATATTTAAAATCGTTTTAGGGAAATTCACCAACACATTTTTTTTCTACTGCGGTTTATTCTTTGGTCTATTCTTCAGTTTTAAGAATAACCTATTTCAGCCTAGCTTCTATTTCAGTACATTTCAGTGAGTTTTATTATAAAGATTATTATTTTAACTCGTTTTAACTTCAGCCTAAAACGTCTAAAACGTGGTAAACCAGAAAAAAATTCTGAGTTGCCTTAAAAAAATCTTATTTTTTTACGTTGAATAGAAAGATTGCCATTTTTTACCGGCAAACTAGAAGAAGATTTTCTTGGTTTTTGAATGAATGGAATTTAAATATTTAAATATAAGCTAATATAGAAATATTTGAAATTCCTTTTTAGGTATTCAGACGATGTAAATAGAAAGTGATGACAGGTGACCATTAGACCGCAGGTCGTTTTAGCAGTTTTCCTAATTTGAACACGATTTTTAATTCCGACTGTTTATATTTAAATAAAAACATGACAACTTACCAATTGTGGTGAAAACTACTTTAACTCACTTTTTCGTCAATTAGTTGTTCAATAAAGGCCGAGTTATTTGATGGAAAAAATTCTTTCGCGGCCGGGCCGTCGGTATAGCGCGGTATTGCACACATCCGACAATCCCAGGAAGTAAAATTTTTGCGCTTTGTCTAACAGTATGGCTTTCGTTTACAAATGTAACCTCTCTAGGAAAGTCCTCGAACAAGGGTGATGATAGAGAAAATATTCAGTAATTTTATTTTTAATACGTCTTTTATATCGAAAATTAGAGCGAGGAAGTCGCATGATGACAGCTTTGCTTCGTCACAAGAAAAAAAATATTTCTGATATAGGTGCGTTTGATATCGCTTTCGTCATCAACAAAACTATCTACGATCATATGGCGAGTACACACACACACCCACTTCCGGCCCGACAAACCTGAAGTCGTGCATGACATTGGCATGACATGTTGTGGCGGGAAATACAGCCCGCTGGGAATCAGCCAATTACATCACGTTGAACAAATAACCACTATCAAGCACGCGGAATCTGATTGGTTCATGCGGAGTCCTCTAATTCGAGTCACGTGACATAATTGAAATCCAGAAAGCCCGACTAGCATTGAGTCGGATAGAATTTGTCTCGTTGCCTTTTCGGTAGAGATTAACAGGAATTTTGAGTCATAATCGAGAGAATTTCAACGTATAGCGATGGCTGGTGCCACAGGAGAAACTGCGGAAAGTCCGGCAGCTTCCCCGAGACAGCAAGCAAACAGAAAACCTTCGCGAAATCGGCTTTCTTGCCAAATAACCCTTCTCGATGGAACGGTTTTGACTACAGATCAGTTACAAGTAAGTTTCTTCAACGGTCAAGATTCGTCATATTTTCAAGCTGATTTGGTCAGTTTCCAAACAGTATTTAGCTTGTAGCTTTTCATTATAATTTTAACCCGTTATACACAGAAGTAATTTGGAATAACTGTAAAGAAATTTCACAATGAAATTTCAAAGCTTGCGCGTATGTTCTGTACGGTTCGCACTTGTTGGTTTAGCGGCTCTGCAATGGTTTGAAACGGTTTTTGAAGCTTGACAAAGCGTAGCATTTCCTGTCGGTTAATGCCAAGGCTTTACGTTTAATCATTTAGCTTTTTACTGGTTAAAAGTCGTGTTTCTTGAACAATCAAAATCAAGAGTGTGAAAAGGAAATGGCCGACCTTCGAAAGTCTTATTTGAATGTTTTGTAGCGCTTTCGACTGTGCAAATTAACACGTTTCTTATGGCCGCTTCTTAGAAGTTCCCTTATCTCTATGTTCTAATAAAAAGCAACCTATTGAAAGTTTAATTTACTTCTTTTGGTGCCTTTACTGTGGCTAATTCACAAAGAAAAAAAATAGCGTACACTTTTCTTTTCATTTGTGATCGAATGAAAAGTGTTCAGTGCAGTGATTCGTGTACATATAAATTCCTCATTCCATTTTCCTCTGTCATTTGCCTGCGCTAGCTCAGCTTCGCATGTGGGATTTTCATTTAGTGCTTCCTTCATCTTGTAGTTCCAAATCTGTGTCGATATAAGTTTACTATTCTGCAAACTGCAAACATTGAAAATTGTTTACTTTGGTACACGTTTTGCTCGGTTGGAGTACCAGTGTTATGTTACAAAACGCGAAGCTTAACTTACATTCTGAAATTATTTTGACGATCATTCTTTGTAAAATTCAGTTATGCGATTTCAGTTTTACTACAGGGAGGTTTTGAATGTGTTTGATTGAAGCTGTGTCTGATTTTCTAGAAAGTGAAGCAGTTAAAAGTACAGCGTACGTTAGTTTGCCTGCGTTCTAACACGAGTTCTCTTTCCTAAGAAAAATGCCAAAGGACTGGATTTGATGCACTGGGTAACTACACAGCTGAACATTTCAGAGAAAGAGTATTTTGGTCTTCTGTGGGAAGATAAGAAAGGAGAGAAGGTATGGTACAATTTGATGGTCTCTTTGTCAGAGTCAATTTGAACTTGTAATACAAGCTAAGCTTAGTGATTTGATAAAAGTGCCTCAGATGTATGTCTGTCGCGTTATTGTTATTTCTAGATGTTTAGTCTAGAGATAAATTAACCCCCTATCGGCAAATATAACATTGTGAAGCATTAGCAGCAAAGAAATGATTTTTCTGGCTTGTTTACTGTTTGCGAATGACTGGTATCATATTTTTCGTTGCGTGACATTCGTGTAAAACTATCCATCATTGTAACAACTTTCAACAGCTTTGTTGAGTTGTGCACGCAATAAAATTTCTTAATTTCTATTTTTCTTTCTTCAGTACTGGCTCGATCCACAGAAGAAAATAACAACCCAACTAAAAGGTACATAGCATCATGATCTTTCTGAAGAATTTTTTCCCACGTCAATGCCCAACGCCTAAATGTTATTGTTATGTTAATTTACTTTTTAGTACCCTAGACATTTTCCCAGGAGAATAATTAATATTGAATGTGTAAATTTGTTGTGTGGCTTTGATCGTTAGAATAATTATTAACAAATTTAATATAGCTCTCCTTCCTGAACCTTTGCTGTTTAGAATAAACCAAAAATGTGTTTGTTACAGACAATATATTTCTTTATCAAATTCATTTGGATCTATAATAATTATTCTCTTGTTTTCTAATCAAGTTTTCCACTACTAACAATAATTTATTCATGGTTGATCTCTTAAGTCCCTAACAGATTTCAGTGATCATTTTTCCTAACAGAATTTAAATAGTTATATTAAAGACAAGTGTTTTGACATTGTTTTATCCAAGTTTTTAACTGAATTTAACCATCTACGACCACAGTTTAATGGTAAATGAACAAAAAGATTTATAAGCAGCAGAAGGGTTTGTTTAATGGTGCATGCTGCTATCACAGACAAAATCTCCATGACTGTCAGCAAGAATCTTTCTACTTGTGAGGTCTTATTATTGAATTATAATTTCTTGATGGATGGCGCCAATATTACCTGTGGGTTCTGTTGTGATAAAAGAAAGTCAGGAAATACATGCATTCCCACCCTGATCAAAAGACGATTGAATTTTCAGCATCGTAGATACATTTTTATATGTGTTTGTTTACTGTTTTAATTTATTTGTATCTCAGTCGAAAACAAAGTTGATATTCAAACATTGCACTAAATATGTATTAAGCTCCATGACTAAGCGGTATTTCATTTTTCATTTGTAATGGCATTAGATTGTTTTAGTTCCTGTTAGTGGTGAAGGAGACATGTTTATGGTCAAAAGTTTTTTCTTGTCGTAAATCATGTTGTTAAGTGTTTACGTGGGAACTAAAATTAATCTACATTTTAAGGCAATTTTGAAATGTAGTGGTTTTCACTGCACTTCAACATTGCATTTAAATAAAGATTAATTTTATCCTGGGTAGTTGTCCACACACAATCGATAATCATTTGGCTTTGTAGTTAAGAGCTCTTACACCCAGGAATCACATAGTCATTGAAAAATCATGAAACCTAAAAATAAAATTAACAAAAAAGCACACCAGGTCATGGGAAAAAACCCTTGGTACTTGAAAGTACTTCAAATTTGCTCTTTTCTTGATTGATTTCATTTAGTTTCAAAATTAAAGGATCCTATTAAACAATCTTAATACATTGTGCAAATAGGTAGGTAGGGAGTGTTGCCATGTGATACTTAGATAGAATCTAAGAATTTTTTTTACTAATTGAAGAAACTGAATGGAAATGTTGTTCCAGGTAAATAACAAGATAATTATTGTCCATGGTCGTACGTTAAACCTTTTGTGTCTTTTGTCATACATCTCTGTCAGTAACTTGATCACAACTTCTAGAATATAAACAAGAATAAAAGTGTGATGACTTGAGGTCCTTTTAAATGTACATTTTCAAAGGTTGTCACTGTAAACAGTAGAGATGTAACGATACATCGAACTATCAATGCATCGCGATTGGTAGTGTTCCGACAGCGATGCATCAATGGCAAATTCAACTATCGATAAAAATCGCGATAGTCTCGTAAATTATCGATAGTTGCGATAGTTTTTAAAATGGTGTCCTGTAGTACTTTTTCCTTGATATTTGAAAAATGCCTCTCTTGTTCTCTGGCATCGTTTCTCGGCTTTCTGTTCGTTGTTTCAGAATCCGTACTGTATAACAAGCCGTAAAAGCAAACTTCATGGACGTCGCTCATCTCCAGGGCCTTATCCGTGTTCAAAATGGTGGTTCGAATATTAACTCCAGCCCCCTCAAGGAGAAAGAAATGATCACAACGTTATAAGTCACAAATTTTAATAGTATCGCAATAGTGTCACTACTATCGTAATAGTATTGCAATTATTGTAATTCAACTATCGCAGTACTATCGAGGTAGGCAAAATGGCCTCAATAGTCACCCCCAGTTAACAGTCTTTCATCAAAGTGGCTTGAAAAGTTAAATTAAAACCTAGAAAAGCCTTTAAAGGTTTTTAAATCCAAAACAAGTGTGAACCTTAGGTAAAATGTGTTATTTTTACCAATTCTTTGTTGTTGTGGTTATCAGGTCTTGAAAATTTGTATATCCTTTAATACATACAATGTGATGTTATTAATGAATAATAATAAATCATTGTTCAGTAATTCATGCATGTTCTTGCATAAAGAAGTAATGCTTTCTAGAAGGAAAGAGAAAAAAAACCTGACTAAGCCTGGAATTCAAAGAATAGTAAATAGAAATTTCTAGTTATGTGGATGTCATTGTTTCGTTATTCTTTATCTTTCTAATTATTGGAGGGAAATTTGGTGCTCTCAAACTAAGTGTTACATTTGAAGAAATTGTTTAGGAAATGTATTTTTTCCATGTATCAAAAGAGGATAGTTTGTGTTTTATAAACAAATTAAATCCTTTGGTACATACTAGTATATTCATTGTGTTTCCGAGACGGCTATGCTTGGTTGCTTTTAATGTAATTGGATATTATAATTTTGTGCCTGATCTTATCACACTTTCATCTTAAAGAAAGCTTATTAATGCAAGCTATGCTTGTAAAGGCCCAGCAAAACAAGGAAACATAATTCCAGAAACATGCTGGAAGCATGTTTCCATAGTTGATTCCTCGTTTTGCCATGCTTCCATGCTGCGCGGAAACACAGAATGCTTCTGCTACCCTAGCAGAAGCAAATTTTGCTGCTTGGAGACAAAAATTGACAATCGAAGCAATGCTTCCTGCTTTCTTCCTGCTCACGCTACAGTTGTTTCTGGAAAGATATTTCCTCATTTTGCCAGGCCTTAAATTTGTAAACTCAGTCCTTTAAATAAAGTTTATTACATAACCATACCAAGGTAAATGTAAATTTAATGCCAACATTTTTCTTTCTGATTTATATCTTTGTTTTTAAGGTTGCCAGCCTAACTTTGCATTTGCCGTGAAGTTTTATGAGCCAGTGCCATCACAAATTAAAACTGACTTCACTAGGTAAGTCAACAATGCATTGGTAATTAGGTATAATACTATATACTTGTAAAGTAGTAAAAAAAATATTTGAAAAATAAACAAAATATCTTTGGAAAATTCTGGATCTACCCATGCAATTAAAATGCACCTGGCAATGCACTGCCCCGGATAATCTGCAAGCCAGCGAGCCATGCGAGCCATTTCGGGTAGCCTAAATAGCACATTGGTTAGCCTAAATAGCATTCTGGTTAGCCTACAGTTAGCTTAGGTAGCTTGCTACATACATATAAATGTAGAAATGTCTGTTTACTGAATCTGATAGAACTTATCAAATATAATTTTTCTCTTTTATTAATAAAAATAAACATTTTTCATCAGTCCTTTCTAAATTTCCAGAAGTATTTTGTTTTGTGTTCTTTGTGGTGATTGCTTGTTGTGCTAAACTTGACTCCCTGTTCATGTCTCATTTATTCCTGTAGTTAGTCCCCAGTCTTACGCGGTGGTCGAGCGAAACAGAAAACAGTACAGATTTTAGTACAGAACCCATCAACAGCCCATGACATATAGCATTGAATATACCATCACTTAAAAATTTTTATACTTTGCATATCTACTATTCTTCATAAGGTATATGATGTGTATGCAGTTAAGAGATGACATAAACTCTGGAAGGTAAGTTTTTGATCTTTAATGTGAGGTGAACCTGGTTTTGTACTGTACATGACGTTAATTAATGTTTGTCAGTTGACCAGTTTGAGAAAACTAATGCCATCTTGTCACAGAAGAATCACAGTGACTAAATAAATTTATATTGTAATGTAATGTAGTTTACTTGAAGGAAAATGATATTTTTGCAACTTCTGGATTTAAAAACCTGAATTCTAGAAATGTTTCGGCAATCCTTGATTTATGGAATAAAGGCATTCTGAAAGTGCAAACTAAATGGTGATAGATGTTTGTTCATTTTCTTGTTTGACATAGTTAGTCATGGATCTGAAATTCCTATCATTTATGGAGAACATTTCAATCTGTAAAATTGAGTTTTCTGTGATCTGTTGCATTGTTTAGCTTCTCATTAAATGAAACTCAAAATAGTTAATCATGTCTTATGAGGTCAGGCCTTGTGCACTTGGCTTGGTGGCTGACTAACATTTAAACATAAATTTTGTATATTTTTAGATTACCATGTTCCTTCAGCAACCAAGCTGTACTAGGATCTTACGTTGTACAGGGTAAGTCAGAAAGAGAGTTCCAAATCAAGTAAAGTGCAGCCAGGCACGAAACGTGTTTTGCTTTTCAGACATGAATTTTTCATCCTCAACAAATGTTGGCGGCTTGTGCGGGCAACTAGTGAGTGAAACAGTTTGCAAAAGGCCGAAGTCCGCTAGTGTCTCTGCAGTAATGTTTTCTAGTTTGCGGCAACCCTTAGAGCTTGATTTTAAGTAAAACAGAGGGAATTTTTTCCAAGCCAAGGCTTGAGAGAGCTTTGTCTCTGGTAACAATATTGTGTCCACATGGTTATACTTGATAATAAAATAATACTAAATTTATTGACTCCTAACATAGGTGACGTGGGTGATTATGAAGCTCGTGAGCATGGAACTGATTATTTGGATGGAATGGTCTTTGCTCCCAACCAGGTAAATAAGCTCAAGTTCTTTTTCATTATAACTTAATACACTTTGTGAATGTCTTAGGCTGCAAGGATTGGTGGACATTGATTTTATTTAAGTTGCAATCTATCCAATCTGTAGACTAACTGTCCACCTTCTTAACAGAAAAGTACAGTGAAAATTATTGAATGATTAATTTGTCTCTAATTTGTCCTGTATAGACACAAGAACTGTTGGACAAAATCAGGGAACTACACAAACAAAACAGGTAGGACAGAATCTGTCTGTAAACAAACAAGAAGACATTTAAAGTTGCAGAAACTTGTTTCTCAAAATTGTTTGGTCAAGTGCAATGCAGAAGAAATTTGCTTTGGAAACAAACAAAAAAATAAATATACTTCTAACGAAATTCAGAACTTTTCTCACTCGGAAACATAACAATTGCTTCCCCAACAATCTTGGGTGTAAATGTTTCTGTACAAATGTCTGTGAATTATCTTGACAACAGGATTTACTCATAATTGTATAATTCTCAAGACCATTTTATTCCTTTTCACCAAATTCTCAGAATTAATGGAAAGGAATTGACAATCAGCAAAGAAAAATTAATTTAATTTTATTTATTTATTTAGGTTAACTCTCAGGTTGGTTATTTTTTCTAGGGGTCTAAGTCCAGAAGAGGCTGATCTACAGTACTTAAAGATTGCGGCGTCCAAACTTGTCATGTTTGGTGTTGATGCCCATCCTGCCAGGGTACGATACAGTTCCTGCATGTTGTAGTATTATTTTTGTGTAATGAATAAGTTTAATCACCCTAACATAAGGTACAGTTGTAAGAATAATTATACAGAGCATTTTGGCTGCTACTACCATGGCTCATAAAGTTGCTGTCCAGCTTTCATCAATGGACTTACAAATGTAATCATAGAAAGTCAACTAAGACAAGCATACAACAACTGCCCATGGCAAGCAAAATTATTATGAGAGCTACATGTACTTGTCCAAAGGGCACACCCAGCATTACTTATACTTACAAAATAGGTAAGCTGATGTCAAGAATTTGTGGGTTTGATATTGTTTATTTTTTTATTTTGTAATAATCAATATTTAGGAAGAAGATGGTACTGAAATACTTCTTGGTGTGTCGCATGATGGTGTGGCCAGCTACAAAGACAGGCTTGTGGTGAATAGAATCCCATGGTAAGTACATAAAATCTGGTATCTTTTGAGTGAACTGATCGACCTACTAATGTTATTACATCCACTTGTAGCAAAAAGAAAGAATTTGCCTTAGTCTTAATTCTTTGAAATTTTTATTAGGGCCAAGATTGAGTATATCAAGTACAGAAAGAGGCACTTCATTATCAAAAGCCACCCAGGAGAGGTATACATAAATAATTAACATGTTTTACGAAGCCCTGTTCTAAAAGCTAAATAGATTATACATATACTGGTTATAGGGCCATCTACCACTGCTTTCTGTTATTTTTTAGTCTAATGAAACCCAAGATGTCCTTAATGCAAAGAACTGAACATGACTACAAATTTAATCCCCTTTCAGCCCAGTCAAAATGTGCTGACAGCTAAATAACTGCCGCCTACTTTGCACTTAATTATCTTCATTAACAACAAAATTTATATGAGGTTTTGTCTAGTTGTAACCAAAAATTACTGTTTCTTGTAAATTGAGCCATACAGGAATGGCTGGGTGTTGCATGCTGGGTGGCAAGGTTACTGATGAACACTTTGAAAATTATGTGAGTGCTCTTGCTCTTACTAACAAGATGGTATCCAAACAGGCTTGAGGCCTCTGCTGCCTACTACTCCTGCCATCTTGCCTTGTGTGCAAAAACATTTTGACCTGCTGGCTGGGCACCTTCTGATGTTCACAACTTGACCTTTCAAACTACTCAAGACTATTTGCTAGGGAGGCGTGTTTGAATTGATGTTACACTGATAAACACAAATTACCCTGTCATGAAAATATTTATTTATTGTCATATAAATAGCAGTTCTAATTCCTATCCTTCTTCTTGTAACTGACTAGCTGGACACATTGACAACAACATATATTTACAAGATGCTAACTGAGAAGGCAGCGAAACGCTTGTATAAATCCTGTGTTGAACATCATACTTTCTTCAGGTAAAGTAGATTTACATGTGTATGCTGTGTTTTTGTTTACCATAGATGTCCTAGTTGTGGGCTATGCATTTGTTCTGACATGACAACAATGACCAAGATTCAGTTTAACATTATTAAAAATAATTAAATGCTAAAATTTCCAAGCCCCACATAAATGTTGCTTAATAGCTTTTGTTTGAATGGTTACACCCTTAGCTCATCTGCAGACTCTAAAGTTAGAGAAATTTAATTTGTGCAGCATATTAAACAGTACCACATGAAGGTACATGTATCTGTTGAATGGTCATAATCAGAGGCATAAGCCCAGGGGGGTACTTGCAGTATACATGACGGGGGGGGGGTCCGACAGAGCTTCATATTGCGAACCCAAAAAAATACACGAGCCTGAAATTTTACACCCAAAAAAATACCTGGCATCAAAATTCTCTACCCCAAAAAGTACAAGACATAGCACCTCGATACTGATTTATTCAATGACACAGACTTTAAGACCTAAAAAAAATACATGACAGATCTCTTGACCCAAAAAAATACCGAGGGTGTAAATTTTCAACCCAAAAAAAATATGTCGAACCTCCCCGTCATGTATACTGCAAGTACCCCCCTGGGGGCATAAGCTCAATGGAATCAGAGTTGAAAAAATCAGTATGTTTCCATTTTCTCCGGAATCTGATCAGGTTGTCTGTTTGTGCTTATATCTCTGCCATCTATGATCCAGAAGCAGAACAACAAACCAATCACAGTGCTAGTTGACGTCACTTTCACTTCCTTTCTGCTTGCGACTCTGGCAATCTAGATTTCACTAGTCCAGGGCTGCAAATAATTTGTTTCACTTGAAAGGGCATATGTCCTTCTAAGACACCACCTTGGTCAGACAAAAAAAAATTTTGGTCGGACATCACTTAAAACAAAAGGTTGAATTTTATTCATTGTTGCCCTAAAATGATTCATGATCAACAAATTTTTCTGGACATCATGTCCGACCACACTTGGGATTTCATCGGTCATGAGCAAATTTTGGTTGGCCAATGTCTGATGACCGACTGTTATTTGCAGCCCTGCTAGTCAGATCATAAGTGACAGAGGTTTCACTATACCTTAACACTCTGTACTTCTGATTATGTCTTTGTCTCTATCGCTAGTGGAAACCAGCCTCAAATCAAGATTGTTCAAGGCATGACTGTGCTAACCTTCGTTCTTGCAGGTTAACTTTTGCTGATCCCCCACCAAGTCGCAGTACTTCACTTCTAAAGATGGGCTCAAAGTTCCGTTACAGTGACCGCACCCTTTACCAATTACACAAGGACGGTCACCCAGTCAAGGATCAGCCCAAGTTTCAGCGTGTTTCAAGCCTGAACTGGTCACGCCGTTACCAAATGCCTTCTCTGTCTGAAACTAGGATTTATGTTGATGAAAAGGATGACGATGCCAAAAAGAGGCCTCTCTCTGAAGGAGATTTGCCGTCAAAGATGCCTTGGTACCTGAGGAAAGGAGGACAGGTAAATAAAATAAATAAATAAATAAATGGGAATTTACAGTCTGTGGCATTTCCTCAAAGTGGCTCTTCATCCACTGTTCCCTGGAATTCAGAAGTGCTGGTTTCTGTGGAGGGAGGAAAACCAGAGAATCTGGAGAGAAACCCTCAGAGCAAGGACCAGAACCAACAACAAACTCAATCCACATACATGTACGATGCCAGGTCTGGGATTCAAACCCCAGCCACATTGGTGGGAAGCGAGCACTTTCACCACTGTGCCTCCTCTGTGCTATCATCATCGTCATCATCATCATCATTCCTTTGTTTACCCTCGGATTTGAAGAGTAGCGTATACAGCTAATATCTCTGAGCATTTCACAGTAAGCACAGTACAACGGGCAAAGACCAGACCACAACACCAGGAACTCCAGCTCCCTACTCTTTACGATCAGTATGCTGACCATAACACTGAAGATGCAGGAGACGGGGCCTACGGTTTATCATCCTTTTCCGAGAAGACTAGAACATCTAACCATTTGCAGATGTTATTGCAAAGGCAACATAAATCTCCTCAGTTATTTTAAGACCCTGAGTGTTGGTCCGGTCTGAGACTTGAACCCGAGACCTCCTGCACTGTAGTCCGTCGCTCTACCATCTACCATGCCATCCCTGCTCCCCTGACAGGAAGATCGTCTGCCTTAGCCTCAAGATCCTCTGCCTTAGAGAAATGGTTCTTCCCATTTCATGATGATCAGAAAAAATATCACACTGGATGTTTAAGATGAGTTAACTGCAACGTAAATTGCTATTGTTTTGTTTTGCAGGCACCACTGATGGAAGAGGAATCAACAGCCACCATGACACCTGAAGAACGAGAGCAATATCAAAGAGAGATGGCAGAGAAATTGAGAAAACAAAGGGGAGAGGGAGATCAAGATGTAGTCAGAGCGACTGGCGTAGAAGGGCGTACTTATGCATATGGGACAGCAGAGAGGCCTGATCCACAAGCTACTGTGTTTGCTGTCGAGGAGGAAGCAAGGAGGCGTGAGAAAGAGAGGAGAGAGGAGGCAGAACGAGAGAGGGAGCGGCTTGAGAGAGAGCGACTTGAAGCAGGAAGGGAAGCAGAAAGGGAGAGGCAACTTCAAGAATGGATTGAAAGCGAAAAGAGAAGGTAAAAAAGATTTTTGATCAGTGTTACTGAAGTTACTTTTTCTTAATAAGCTTCTCTATCTCGAATTGCAAAAGCCAATTTTGCCATGCACTGATTTAATAAAATTGAATTCGAGTTTACAAACACTAACTTAGTAATGGACATGTTATTATTTACAGACAGTACAGTAGTTCTTGTCCCACACATAGTTCATACATTTTCTTTTTTAGTAATCCACTTAGTTTAAACACATTCTGCAGCCCCACTGTGTCCAACCTTTGTGTAACAGTAGCATGCTACTTGTTACCCAGCTTCTTGATGCAGAGCTGTGCTCTAGCTGAGCCTGGCTGCCACAGGCGACTTACTTTTGTCTTTGGGCGACTTGTATAACTTTGCTTTCATGAAAGCTTTGAGCTGGGCACCTAAGATTTCTTACATAAGAGCCCTCAGGCACCCTGCAATTATTCTAAGAGCACAGCTTTGAGATGCCAACTGGGAAACTTGAAAAATATTTGCTTTTCTGTTTTCAGAGTTGAAGAAGAAGAGCCAGAGCCAGTAAGGGCAGGCTACGCATACACTGCTCCTGGTGGAACTGCTGAGAGGTGAGAGATGCAACTATTTTATTGTTACAGTCCCATAGATTTCTTCTTAAGAACCCTTTTAACATAGCAGCTGAACTATATAGGCTTTTTCTAGGTGGCTAAATGAATGGGTTTTAACTTAAAGGGACTGACTCATAGCCGAGTTAAGTTTATTTTATTAAGTTGTGCCAAATACTCACTATGTTACTTCTATAGATTGAAATGACAAAAACATAGCTTTATTACAAACAAATATGTCTCCTGGGCATTTTAATTTAAAGTTACAAGTAAATTAAATGACAGTCACTAACTTTGAAAACTGTTCAGTCCAACAACAGTCCAAAAACCCATACCACAATCCATTTCAAACTTCTTCACTTTTGGCCATCCGTAGCTCCTTTTGTATTTGCTGTGTTATTGAAATGTTCCTTCACTGTTTTAAGCGGTTATTTTTTATAATTTACCGAATTTTATGGCCATTTCCCATGCCTCAATTTTGCTAAAATCTGTGACACAGTCCCTTTAAATTGTCCACCATGTCATTAGTATTTTAATCACCAAATGAATGCTGTTTATTTTAGAGCAACATTTACCATGGAAAAGACCAAAAAGGAAGAGCCTGAGTTTGTTAGCATGGGCGTGGCCACACCGACAACTGGTTTTGATACCATTAAGAGGGCTCAGATGAAGGTTGCTGATACTGACACGTACAAGGGACATGTAAAGAAGATGCCAGAAGACGAGATGGTAAGATGCTCTTCATAAATTTGTAGAGATGTATTTGCCTTATGGGTAGTGTCAGATACTAAACATTACAAGCCAGACACCTTTCTAAATTCAGACACCCCTGAGAGACAGAGCTCTAAGGAAGGGCATTGACATTGAAATTTAATTAAGACTGTCTGTTTTTTCCACAGGGTCCTGACTTTTCTAGGACAAACACGTGGGGAGGTGGAAAAAAGGATAACGTATCCTCATACACACGCACATACACTACTAGTTCAACCTTACCCAGCCGTGGTGGACGAAAGGGTTTTGAAAGCAACATCACGTCTGAAGAGGACAGGAGACGTAGTGCTGATGATCTGCTAGATGCCAATGAGCAAGATAGAAGTAAAGGCAAAGTACCCCTTGTGACAAAAGATGAGCTTGTCAGGATTTACTCACCCGGATCTGCAGGCAGCGACTCTCTAAGAGCTGACCCTGCCCAGCATGAGATCAAGAGATCGCTTAAAGACGACCTCAACCTACAGCATGAGCAAGGCGAGGGCGGCTTTGTTAGGGAGAACATCAGGAGAAATGAAGGCATCATTGGACGGCAATCAGTGCGAAGCGACCTACAGAGTGCTCCACCCGAGATCACTACCAAGACCATGATAATCAACAGCGAAAGAGAACCGACTGTGTATCGGCAAAACAGGGCTCCTGAGGTAGAGACCCACGTTTTGTCGTATGGGGATGGAGAGCCAGGATATAAACAAGGTACCCCCTATCGCTATAATGACTCTACACCGGATAGGTCACCCGAGCCATATTCACCGCATGCAAGACATTACAATGTACCCAGCGTCACCACAAAGAGAGTTGTGTATGACCAAAATGGACCTCCCATTAGCCCACCTCCGAGTGGTTAGTAAAAGATTTGCTTTGTGTACACTGTTTACACTTTTACGTTTTCGACAGGAGGGGACCCTTAAAAGCAATCTTGGGTGGTGGTGGTCTCTTTGTTCCCCCCCCCCCTCCCCCTCCCTTCCTTGTGTTCCACCTTAATAGACGGTGTCTGCAGATCCTGACAGCTTTGTGTAGGTTTCTGTCTTATAGACCAGTAAATAACTCTTTGATCCTTAGGTTCATCTGTCTTGTGTGCCCCTACCCCTGTACTCCTAAACTAGCTGGGTCCTGCTCAAGTATGCTTTAGACTTTTTTAGTGACAATTAAAAGTACGGCGATTGAAAACGGCCTTCAAGTTAGCACACAATTGCTCCATCTTTCCTGAAGGGAAACCTTCCTTTGTACCCTGGATCTCACTTTCATGTCTATTGTGGCTCTCACCTTTTGCCTATTTCATGTATTTCATGGCTCTCACTTTCATACAATTTGTGATAGATGCGCTGTGCAGGGCTGCAAATAATTTTTTTCACTTGACGGGACATATGTCCTACTAAGACACCATCTTGGTCAGGCAAAACAAAATTCTGGTCGGACAGATTTTTATTCATCGTTGCCGTAAAATGATTTGCGATCAAAAAATTGTCCGGACATCATATCCGACCACACTTGGGGTTTAGTCGGACATGAGCAAATTTTGGTCGACCAATGTCCGATGACTGACTGTTATTTGCAGCCCTGGCTGTGTAAGTTCTATCATCATCATCATTACTACTTTATGAATTATGATTGTTTGTAAGAAGAGTTGTTGCATACTTGCTTGATTTGTTGCTAACCTGCGGTGCTTTGGGCCACAGGAACCCAGGATGGCGGCACAGTCATTACCCGTACTATCATGATGGGTGGTGCGGAGCCCACCAGAACCGAGACCATTCGTCAGACCACCATGCCGACCGAGATCATTCAGAAGACCATCACTATTGAGGGTGATGGGAACCAGCTGACTGCCGAGGAATTAAAAGACATCATAGCTAAACATGCAGGAGAGATTGGCAGCAGTGAAGTCGTGACTACTGTAAGTGAAGGCTCTGCTATAGTACTGCTTTTTTGGTGTATTCGTTTACAGGTCTTTCCTTTAAAAGTTGATTGGACTGATACCCTCTTTTCACAAATTATTTGAATGCAATATTGGGAAAACAGTTTGCTACTCCGAGAGGAAAATGATAAGTCAAGTCTTTGACTGTCAAACTCCTGAGTGAATGGTTTGTCTCTTTGCCAGAATTCTTTATATTTCGATTTTCAATAACATACGAACCCGGAAGTTGAAAGCCCAACTATTGATTGTGTTTTTCGCTTCCGTCAATCATAATTATGTCCAACGAACCTTGAGTTAAGACAGAAACAAAGAAAATGGACCATAATCTACCCCCGGTTGAAGTGAACTTCTGTTTCCGGGAGGTCCGCTAAGATGATTGACAGCAGCAAAAAGCGTAACCGTTGAATTTCAGTGTCCACTTTTTCCCAACGTTTCTTTAGAGATCTTGAGTTTTTATGCATCACTTTATGACGTTAAACGGTTTTTTTTTCGTCTCATAGACTTACACAACCAAGGTACAAGAAGTGAAACAAACTAAAACAATAACCGAGACAATGAGGGTCGTGGACGATGACGGGAACATTATCAAAACTGGTGACCCAGAAACTGATGCGGTAAGTGAAACAGCTGACAAAACTTTGATAAAGTTTACCAAAGAAACTCTTTTTTTGGCAAAATGTTGTCTCCCAGATTTGACTGAGCCCACGTGGATTTTTGCCAGAGGCATTGCCAAGCAACATGACGTAGTGTCATGGCGTCATGCTGACGTGGTAACTGTTGTAGTATGCGCTATTTGATTGGATGATAGAATCGCGCAAACCTTTCGAGTGCTATACACGCCGGTTGGAAAACCAACAGGACACGTCCATGATTTTAGTGTGCTCATAGTACTTAGTGTCATTATCTTGTTTAGGCAATTATGGAGGCTATTCAACGAGCAAAGGAAGAAAATCCTGATGCAAAAATCACCGAGGTTGTTATAACCAGGACAGATGAAGAAAGCTCAGCGTAAATGTAGATGGTAAGCAAACTTGGTCTACTTGTTTTCAATGCTTTTCCCTTCACTTTTGGTTTCTGGTCTTTCCTTTCCTGACCTTTGTGACTGGTTTGCACAGCACGCTGTAAAAAATGTTTGTTCAGCCAATCAGATGTAAAACAAACACCAATTATAATTGGTCATGTGATTTTCCCGCGCTTTCCACTTACGCTTTCCCGCGCTTACCACCCGTTGTTTGTTTTCCCGCGCTTCCTACACGTTAAGCCTTTTCCCGCGTTTGCCTGCCGTTCACATTTTCCCGCGCTTGCAACTCGCTATATGCTTTTCCTCGGCGTTCTGATTGGCTCTCTACGTCGTTTTCGTCTGTAGGTTTTCGTCACCTCGTGGTGATCAGTTCTTTTATTCTCTTAACTTACATACCTGGTGTTATGAGGATTTTTTAAGAGAAATTACCTCTTTATCACAAATGTTGTGCTTCTCTATCGACAGAAGCTAAGATAGACGGACCGTTCTGAACTGCAGTTGGCCAAGCCGACAAGGGTTAAAAGAAAGTGGCGTCCCTAAATGTTCACATAGCTAAAGCACTCTGCAAAGGATATATTATTAAGGTTGCGGATATAGAAAATTTTGGTGTTGGAGTGTTGGAGAGCACAGGCAAGCAAGTAGATAGTTAGATGTTTTTATTTTAATCACCATTTTCATAGCAAGTTTAAATATTAAACCGTTAAGGCGCTCTCTTTTTCGAGCAAGCAAGCTTAGTGGGTTAGAATAGAATAGCACCCGTAGAGAATTCTATTGTAAATGCATAATGTAGGATAGTTTTAAGTCCGTAAATACGTACGTTATAACTTAGTTTGTAAATTATAAACAAGGTGAAAATCAAGTCCATAAACCCGTACCCAAAACTTGCAATAATAGCATCAAACATTGCAGGTCAGCGGATTCGAACGCGGACGTAGACTACCTCATGTAGTTGAACAGCAAAATACTATAACATTTTCAACTTTATTTTCAAGCTAAACATCAACAGGAAGGAAAGGTAGAGTAAGCTCTCGTTCGCGCGATAAAACCGCTGGCTTGCAATTTCTTACAAATTTCACTTTTTCGTGGCTGCCGTTGTGACTTTTAAACGGATTTCAGTAGAGTTAGGGAATCTAAGCTCGTTACCATAGCAACGTTTTAGCCAGTCAAGAGCAACTATTGTTAACGTCAAAGAACGAGACTCTGAATTGTTGTTAAGCAATTTCTTGATGTTTTGACCAGGTGCCAGTTGTTCAAAAGCAGATTAACGCTAAACCAATATCATAAGTCAACCAGGGGCTAACTCTCCGCTAATAACTGCGTTTTTTTTCGATGCTGCTTTTTTTTATGAAGTGACAGTTTTCGACTAGCTACAGTCCAAAATGAGCCATGAAACTCGTTACATTGATGAAATCATCTTTAGGGAAATGGTCAAAACTATTGTACTCAGACAGAACCCACCACTCTGCAAAAAGACAGGTGGTCTCTTCATTCCCCCTTTTCCCCCCTTTAAAGTTTTTTTTTTTTTTCCCCCCCTTTGGAGGTAAAAAAAAAAAATTTTTTTTTTATTTTTTTTTTTTTTTTTTTTGTTTTTTTTTCCCCCCCCCCCCCCCCTTTTTTTTTTTTCTCCCCTCCTTATAACTCTAAAACTGACTTCAAAGCTCACTCGACCCGGTATCGTGCCCAGAGCCTGCGTTCCTCCTGACCAGCAGTCGAAAACGCGAAGCTCCTAAATTAGCTTAATCGTACTTTGAACAACTGGATCCAGAAAATTAGTTCAAATCAGCTTAGGTATATTTCTACTAGTTTGTATGTGATAATTTCAAAGTTTAGTAAAGTAAAGTAAATGGCGGGTTTAAATTTTCTAAAACAACGCAGTCATATGATGTATTCAGATCGTGTCACGTCTCTTTTCTTAGGATACTTCCCAGTTTTTGCCAAGATTAGGTAATTTTTCTTGTACTTGTTGTTTTTGTTTTAGCTTACCAACATATTTGTTGGGTTTTTATCAGAATATTGTTTTGAATCTTTCTTTACTTTTAAGTTTGCATCATTTACCTATATCAAAACTACAAAACATTCGTAAATAATCGTGGAGTTAAAATAAGGTAATTTATAGAGAAAGCGATTATATTATGTAATAGTTCTTTTCTTAACTTAGGACCAATATTTTGTTATGTTGAAAGGCAGTACATTTGATTTAAGGAGCCGTTTGGGGTCAAAGCTAAGTCCAGTTCAACCTAAACCTCGAATTTAACTCGTAAAGATTGTAGGACAACCTGGGAAAAATAGTAAATCGCTCCTACTTGCTGAGTAAGCAATGCGAGTCGTATTTTCCCAAGAAGAACAAGTTTAGTTTCTAGAGAATTCTCTTGTAATCGATCTAGACTCAGAACTCGTAAATAAAAATAACGGCTATGAAGAACGGCGAACTTTTAATTCAACATATCAAGCAAACCATCGCGACTTGACAAAGAAACCACTTGATGTCGCCTCCATTGTTATCGCTTCCTAAACACGGAATTTTTCTTTTTTTTTTCCCGTTTACAGTTCGCATTTTCATATTAGATTAATTAAGCTTATTTATATAGTAGTAGCTAAGCCGTGACAACGATTTTATTAAAGCGGAGAAGTTGTATACATCATAAATAATCGTTACTCGTGCTGTCAGTGTTGGTGTTTAATAAACTTTATTAAATTGTTTTCATGTGTCGTGCTCCTTTGACAAAAAAGAAATTGTGGTATTTATTGTTTGTTACCTTTGGTGGTGCGTGTACCTTGTCGCACTTAAAAGAGTTCATATCAAAGTCAGTTAATTCAGTTGTTGCAGGCTCTAACAATTAGTGTTAACCAGGGGGGGGGGGGGGGAGAAGCAACTTCCAATACATTCTCTTATATGAAATCTGAGCGATGTTCTCACAACTTGCAAAACAAACATCGGGGCGTTAGCCAGCGGATGTCTCTAATTAAGGCGCATGAGCAGCTCTTATTCTGAACTTGCCAAAACAATAACAACATGGGGCCAGTGGGAAAGGTCGGTTATTTTTTATAGTAGTAAAAGATTTTTAAGTTTTGTCTTTAAAGCAGCGAAAATGTCTCCGGAAAGGTTTCTGTTGTCAACATGTGGTGTTTGTTATGAAATAAAACCATTACGGAAATGGTAATGAAAACGTGGCGATCGAATTTTCCCGTGCCGGTCGGAGCTATTGTTCTTGCTCTATTGTTTCGAGGTTGTTTGTTGACTTGGGTTGAAAATCGTGGTACAATCATTTGCATTTCAGCGCTAAAAAGTAACACGAGTTCCCAAACATTTTGCGTCTTTATAACTACACGACGATGAAGAATTTTTGGGATAAAAACTGTGCATTTAGATATATTTAGTGAAGATGTTGTCATCCCTTTACAATCACTGAATCCACAGCATCGTAGTCGTGATTGCCATGGCTTCCATTTCGCAGAAAAAGATGGCCTGCTGTATCATCGTCCAAAAACCGCTGACTAGATCGTGAATTGATCGCGTTGCAAGTTGTGGGAGCATTGTTACTCGGTCCCAGACCTCGTTTCTCCCCCACCCCCTGGTGTTATCATTCGATGAAGATTTCTCTTCCTTTTCATTGGCGGAGAGCCTACCACGTGACCTGCAGCTAACTGCCTACACATTCTCATCCCCAGAGGCAGCGATCCTTTTGGTGACCAAAAGGATCGGTGCCTCTGGGGACGAGAATGCTGCCTACAAATTATAATGGTCTGCTCATGTGCATTACCATGGTTTGGTAAACAGTCATCATTATATATCACTCGGAAATCTGAGAAACGAACTGATGGCGATGAGCGAAGGGCGCAAAATGTGCGCGCAAACATTTAGAAGCGTTAATGCATGCGTGCATCGTAAACCTCCCCATACTCAATTATCTATACAATTTTGTTACTCTCGTTCTGATGTGATTTGACTGCCGTGCGAAAGATTAGACAGAGGAATTTATATGCGTAATTAAATATGGGACTATCCCGCTTTTAATTAACGCGTTCTAATTGCAACGAAAGACGAGTTTACAGAGAAAGAAACCAAGTCTAGGAAAAAGCTGTAGCTTAGTTTGCTTGGACTCGCCGAACCTTGCATTTTCTCGAATCATTAAAAACAAAACCATCAAGAATTAATAAAAAAAAATACCTATTTTCGGCCATTTCGGGGACCTTTTAGTATTGCGGTGTTTTCAAGCCAGAGATGGACCCCAATTTGCTTGTGACGTCACTAAATTATTGTTGTCTAATTAACACGTTCTAATTGCAACGAAAACCGAGTTTTTATCGGAAAACATTACAGAGATCAAATACTTTAACTACATTCTACGAAAAAGTCTCCTAAGTTTGCCTCGAATCATTATTTGAAAAAAAAATCCGTAAAAAAGTTGAACATAAGTGATGTTCACGTCCATTTTAAATTACACTCGAAAAATGCTTTTTCAGTATAGTGAGTTGTTTGGCTGAAAAGACAATAAAAAACTAGGCGGAAACTAACAAGTGATTGTGTGTACTGTCGTGAATTGTAATAAACGTCGTGAATTGTAATACCTGTCGTAAATTGTAATAACAGTTTCGTGAATTGTAATACCTGTCGTAAATTGTAATAACAGTTGTCGTAAATTGTAATAATGCACCTATCGCAAATTTAATAACATGCTGTCGTATTGTAATACTCCGAGCTGTCGTAATTTAATGCACATTCGTTTTTTAATTTTCGTTTCTATTAGGAATAACAGTTAAAGATCGTGTGATATTATTTTACTGCTTAATTCGTCATGAGGGCTAACAAACCACCAGAAAATTGCGGCAAAGCACATAAGGGACGCGAGTTTTCATTTACCGCCTTCCCTAACAAGTATTGGTTTTTTTTTTAAGGTGAATAAGGTCTTTTTTTTAATATTTTATGTAGTCCCCACTCTCCATCCGATGAAAGACCCAAAATCACGAAAAGCTTCGACGCTAAAGAAAAGAGGATGACCTAAATGACACAGCGATTAGTTTTTCAATAACAGGTTTTTTATATTAGCCACCAGCAACGGAGAAAAGCCAATAATCATAATAAAATAAAAAAATATAATTAAAATCTTTCTTATAAACAACTCAACGTATGAGCGTCAAAAAAGCCTTACAGGCACTGACGTTGCATTACAGGGGTATCGGCCGATTACGTTACCTGAACTGCAACTAATAACCGGAGTTAAAAAAATCAAACACAACTAATGTATCATTCATTCATTAAAAGCAAGATACACTGTTCCGCTTTATTTACTTGATCTTTTCGCCATATGATATACAATGATAAACCACCCATTTCCGTCTGCGAGAAGCTTCAACCATGCGCTGTTCCAACGCGGATGGGAGATAATTCTTTTGATTTCAAGAAGAAGCCCACTGTGCGATCCGTATTGCCGTATCAATTTCGCAACACTGACGTAGCCAATTTCACCTAACGGAAAGTATATCCGCGGGAGCCTGTGGCGCCATTTCTTGACACAGTCCCGGAACAGTCTGTTAACATTGCGGAACTTGTTGTAAATGGAGCACAGTGATTTGGCCACGAGAAACCGGAGGAAATTAGCGCCATTTTAATAATCATATCTATTACCTCCGTTGGAAGAATTTGCCGAATACCTGTCACTTCTTGAGAGTTGTTGCTGTTTTATCATTCAGGTTGTTCATTACCAACATGCTATCCGATACAAAACGAACTTGAACATTATTGTCAGTCTTAAGACGCTCTGTCCCTGTTTTGTTCCACACTTGCATTACTGGACTCATATTTTAGAAAATTCTCACTTTCTCGAGTCTTCCTGTTCCTCTTCTCCTTCAACACATACGTAGTGCTCCCCGTCTCCCTCGGCAAAGTGGCCAAGTTGAATGTTGCCACTGGGATACTGATTTGGACAATTACAACCGTTGCGTCTGGACAAGGGACGAGACAACAACAATTTCAATGTTAAAAATATCAGCTGCAGCCTGCAATGTCAGGTGGTCCCCATATTCGCCGTCCTGTGACATTGCGGTAAGATAGCGATCCCATGGCATGGCAGCAAAATTTTCTAAAGGAATGCCATCTGCATTAAAGGGGTTTTGAGTGAGGTATCGGACTATTTCCTCACGAATAGATTCCTCCGAGCGGTAAAAACCTAGTCTTGAAGCCAGAATCGTAACGCCTCAAACTGACAGTTTCCATCACCTCTTGGATTATGAACCACTGAATAACCCATGGCTGAAAATGTCTCAAGATGATCGTCCTGTGTATTGGAATGTAAAGCTTTTTCCGGAGCTCTTCTAGCTTTCGCTTTTTTCCTGTTTAACTCTCTTTTTCTTCTCGGTCTCACTTTGTAGATTAGCGATATCTTCGATAGATACCCATTTTTCAATCTCTTTTTCTGATTTAGGTGGTACAATGCGAACCTTGTACATGGCATTCGTTTTACCTTTCTTTACAATTGTTCCTTTCAGGACAACACGTCGTTTAGGAGGAATGTTCCCTCTCCTGTCCGGCCGATAGCGCACTAAAACCTCATCACCGCGTTTGTATGCTGGAGTTTTGCAAAGACGTGCGTAGCGTTTAACCATTCTTTCATTCATTCTTCTGCTGTAACGCAATGCTCTTTTTCTCAATTTCTTCACATTTCCAAAATGGCGGTTATAGTCCTTTCTTTTCGGAGTCTTGACGATGCAGTTGTCCATGTCAACTTCTGCTTCATCTAACGATTCCTTTACTAGAATGTTTGACTTTCGACCAAAGTACACCTCGAAAGGACTTTTCCAACCCAGTTCCTCTTTACTTTCTTCGTTAAGAATACGATTGTACGCATCCAGATTAGAAGCCCAATTCACGCCCTTCTTTCCCAGGTTTATGAAATCGTACATAATTTTTTTTCTTAATCGCCTGTGAGATCTTTCCACCTTGCCTTGTGATTGCGGGTGATAAGGCTTATTTTATCATTTTGATCTTAAATTGTTTGCACAGGGACCGTAACTGGCCTTCAATCTGGCCCGTCACTAAGCGAGTAGTTTTTCATAATTTGAACATTTACCACGACTCGACTTACTTCCATGGGAACTAACCACAAGAACCTGCTGAACACGTCAATCTGATAAGACGTACTTGTATACTTTTCCATTGTGCCTAACAGGATTGCTGAGATCAACTAGGTCAATCTTTTGTGACGCACATCTGTAACTGGTTTGGGGATCGCCTTGTTCGTAAATCTAGCGTTGTGAACCCGGTACTTCAAATCACTGCTTGTTACTTGGAGAATGTTTTTTTCACTTACACCCGCATAACTACTTGCAGCTCGATTTCGAAGCTTTTTGCACCCACCAGATTTCGCCTTATCGAAGGTTTTTCCAACGACAACTGGTATTAAGGACTTCTTTACAACTTTTTTGCCAGCGAAATACAAAGTAGGCGTACTTTCTGTTCCAAGATGAAACTGATCTCTCCTTCTCCAAAATCGAACTACTGTATTTCTTTGAATCCGCGAGCGCTCGTTCACCGGTACATTGAACTTCCCTTGAACAAGTAGCAATAAGGTGTCATAAACTTCATCATTAACCTGATGAATATACGCTTCCCGTTTCTCTCCATTTCTAGGCCTCGCTGCTTTGCAATTGCAAAAAAGACTAACGAAAACGATTACACAAAATGTCAAAGCTAAACACTTCCATTCGTATGCCATCTTGATACTTTTAAGTGTGTAAACATTTCCTAGTCGTCCTTTTGGTGTCGTGGGAAACGCTTCTTCTCATTGGTCGAAACATTGCCGCTTATCTGATGTAGACATACCAGTATGCATTTAACAGCAAAAGTTTTGGTTGGATTTTTATTTTATTTTATTGTGGCTGCAAGATTTCCGATAACATTTCCTTTTATAATTTTATCAGCGGAGAAAGGTTGAAGGCAAAAACTATTAATTAACGGTCATATTTACCCTTACCACACCGTGTTAACCTCCCGAAATCCAGGGGGTGTACTCAGGTATGTTTTGGGTTAGTATGTGCAGCCCGGGACTCCAAAGTAGCACCCCGTTTTAGAAAGAATTTCCATCCAAAATGATACCCCGTTATAGAAATAGTTTAATTTTTTTAACACCCCCTTTTAATAATAATAATAATATTTAATTTTTATTGCGCATTTTCTATAAAATAATCAAATGCTGCTGATAAGATCTGGAACTTGCGTGTGTTCAAAATATCATACCCCGTTCTAGAAATTGTCTCTACAATGGATACCCCGTTCTTGATCGGGAGCTCAAAACCACGACCTTGTTAGGCAGCACATACCCGTATAGGTATTTTGGGGGAATACCCCCTCCCCGACCTGAGATTGAGTGGCTGGGCAATGCAATAAGAAATAAAGTAATAAAACGAATTCCGTTTTTACCCTGTTAATAAGGAAAAAAACTATGGTGAACCGGAATTCTGTTTTTTTTTCCTTCTTTAATTAAAATAGAGTGATTTCACTAAACCCGTGTAATATTTGTTACACTTTTTGATACTATACTGGTTATTACAAAACACGACAATGTGCTATTACAATTTACGACAGCTCGGAGTATTACAAATTACGACAGCATGTTATTACAATTTGCGATAGGTGCATTATTACAACTTATGACAACTGTTATTACAATTTACGACAGGTATTACAATTCACGACAACTGTTATTACAATTTCGACAGGTATTACAATTCACGACGTTATTACAATTCACGACAGTACAATTGTGCCTCTTTGTGATCGAGAACTTCTAACAAGTTTGCTTGTGAAGTTATTATTGAATTTTTAATATCATAATTAACGTCTTCTAATGGCAACGAAACCCGAGCATTACACTGACTATGCACCAACCATTTTAAATTACACTCCTAACATACTTTGCCAGTATTTTAATCCTGGCAAAAATGTTTGGCAGAAAATAGTTAGCCCATGCTTGCCCTATGAAAATTTATTTTGCGCCTCTAAACGCTAACTGAGAACTTCAGGCATTATTTTTAATCCAAAAATAGCCCAAGGTTTGCTTGTGACGTCATTAAAGTATTGTTTAATGTGTTAATTAACGTTTTCTAATGGCAACAAAAACTGAGTTCTTATATTGCCCGGACATTAAACAGATCAGGGCGGCAAATGCCTATAAAGAGGCACGAAAATTGTTAAAATTTGCTAAAAAAATTTTGAGTTAAATGACAATAAAACTTCTGATTTTGAAGGTTGTACTGTCCACACCCTTTTGAAGTAAGGTTTTATAGCATTAACGCCAACATTTGTAGCTCCATTACAAAACCAGATTTGACTTTCAAACAACTGAACACATTTTGTCTAAATCTTGACGTTCATTTTTTGGACACGTGTCTAAATCTTGAAGTTCAATATTTGAACGTGTGTCTTAATCTTGAAGTTCAATATTTGAACGTGTGTCTAAATCTTGAAGTTCAATATTTGAACACGCGTCTAAATCTTGAAGTTCAGTATTTGAACGTGTGTCTAAATCTTGAAGTTCAATATTTGAACACGCGTCTAAATGAACGGGTGTCTAAATCTTGAAGTTCAATATTTGAACACGTGTCTAAATCTTGAAGTTCAATATTTGAACGCGTGTCTAAATCTTGAAGTTCAATATTTGAACGTATGTCCAATTCTTGAAGTTCAATATTTGAACGTGTGTCTAAATCTTGAAGTTCAGTATTTGAACGTGCGTCTAAATCTTGAAGTTCAATATTTGAACGAGTGTCTAAATCTTGAAGTTCAATCTAAATCTTAAAGTTCAATATTAGAACGGGTGTCTAAATCTATTAAACTTTCAGATTTAGATTTGTGTTCAAATATTGAACTTCCAGATTTTGATGCCCGTTCAAGTCTTGAACTTCAAGATTTTGACTCCTGTGATAATCTTGAACTTCAAGATTTTGACTCCGTGATAATCTTGAACTTCAAGATTTTGACTCCCGTGATAATCTTGAACTTCAAGATTTTGACTCCCGTTATAATCTTAAACTTCAAGATTTTGACTCCCGTTATATTCTTGAAGTTCAAGATTTTGACTCCCGTTATAATCTTGAACTTCAACATTTTGACTCCTGTTATAATCTTGAACTTCAAGATTTTGACTACTGTGATAATCTTGAACTTCAAGATTTTGACTCCCGTTATAATCTTGAACTTCAAGATTTTGACTCCCGTTATAATCTTGAACTTCATGATTTTGACTCCCGTGATAATCTTGAACTTCAAAATTTGGACTCCCGTTATAATCTTAAACTTCAAGATTTTGACTCCCGTTATATTCTTGAAGTTCAAGATTTTGACTCCCGTTATAATCTTGAACTTCAACATTTTGACTCCTGTTATAATCTTGAACTTCAAGATTTTGACTACTGTGATAATCTTGAACTTCAAGATTTTGTCTGCCGTGATAATCTTGAACTTCAAGATTTTGACTCCCGTGATAATCTTGAACTTCAAGATTTTGACTCCCGTGATAATCTTGAACTTCAAGATTTTGACTCCCGTGATAATCTTGAACTTCAAGATTTTGACTCCCGTGATAATCTTGAACTTCAAGATTTTGACTTCCTTGATAATCTTGAACTTCAAGATTTTGACTCCCGTTATAATCTTGAACTTCAAGATTTTGACTCCCGTGATAATCTTGAACTTTAAGATTTTGACTCCCGTGATAATCTTGAACTTCAAGATTTTGACTCCCGTGATAATCTTGAACTTCAGGATTTTGACTCCCGTTATAATCTTGAACTTCAAGATTTTGACTCCCGTGATAATCTTGAACTTCAAGATTTTGACTACTGTGATAATCTTGAACTTCAAGATTTTGACTCTCGTAATAATTTTGAACTTCAAGATTTTGACTACTGTGATATACTTGAACTTCAACATTTTGACTCCTGTGATAATCTTGAACTTCAAGATTTTGACTCCCGTGATAATCTTGAACTTCAAGATTTTGACTCCCGAAATAATCTTGAACTTCAAGATTTTGACTACTGTGATAATCTTGAACTTCGACATTTTGACTCCTGTGATAATCTTGAACTTCAAGATTTTAACTCCCGTTATAATCTTGAACTTCAAGATTTTGACTCCCGTGATAATCTTGAACTTCAAGATTTTGACTCCCGTGATAATCTTGAACTTCAAGATTATCTCTCCCGTGATAATCTTGAACTTCAAGATTTTGACTCCCGTGATAATCTTGAACTTCAAGATTTTGACTCTGTGATAATCTTGAACTTCAAGATTTTGACTACTGTGATAATCTTGAACTTCAAGATTTTGACTCCCGTGATAATCTTGAACTTCAAGATTTTGACTCCTGTGATAATCTTGAACTTCAGATTTTGACTACTGTGATAATCTTGAACTTCAAGATTTTGACTCCTGTGATAATCTTGAACTTCAAGATTTTGACTCCGTGATAATCTTGAACTTCAAGATTTTGACTCCTGTGATAATCTTGAACTTCAAGATTTTGACTCCCGTAATAATCTTGAACTTCAAGATTTTGACTCCCGTGATAATCTTGAACTTCAAGATTTTGACTACTGTGATAATCTTGAACTTCAAGATTTTGACTACGTATAATCTTGAAGTTCAAAATTTTGACTCCCGTTATAATCTTGAACTTCAAGATTTTGTCTCCCGTGATAATCTTGAACTTCAAGATTTTGACTCCGTTATAATCTTGAACTTCAAGATTTTGACTACTGTGATAATCTTGAACTTCAAGATTTTGACTCCCGTGATAATCTTGAACTTCAAGATTTTGACTACTGTGATAATCTTGAACTTCAAGATTTTGACTCTCGTAATAATTTTGAACTTCAAGATTTTGACTACTGTGATAATCTTGAACTTCAAGATTTTGAATCCTGTGATAATCTTGAACTTCAAGATTTTGACTCCCGTGATAATCTTGAACTTCAAGATTTTGACTCCCGAATAATCTTGAACTTCAAGATTTTGACTACTGTGATAATCTTGAACTTCAAGATTTTGACTCCCGTGATAATCTTGAACTTCAACATTTTGACTCCCGTGATAATCTTGAACTTCAAGATTATCACTCCCGTGATAATCTTGAACTTCAGATTTTGACTCCCTGATAATCTTGAACTTCAAGATTTTGACTACTGTGATAATCTTGAACTTCAAGATTTTGACTACTGTGATAATCTTGAACTTCAAGATTTTGACTACTGTGATAATCTTGAACTTCAAGATTTTGACTACTGTGATAATCTTGAACTTCAAGATTTTGACTCCCGTGATAATCTTGAACTTCAAGATTTTGACTACTGTGATAATCTTGAACTTCAAGATTTTGACTACTGTGATAATCTTGAACTTCAAGATTTTGACTCCCGTGATAATCTTGAACTTCAAGATTTTGACTCCCGTGATAATCTTGAACTTCAAGATTTTGACTACTGTGATAATCTTGAACTTCAAGATTTTGACTCCCGTGATAATCTTGAACTCAAGATTTTGACTCCCGTGATAATCTTGAACTTCAAGATTTTGACTCCCGTGATAATCTTGAACTTCAAGATTTTGTCTCCCGTGATAATCTTGAACTTCAAGATTTTGACTACTGTGATAATCTTGAACTTCAAGATTTTGACTCCCGTGATAATCTTGAACTTCAAGATTTTGACTCCTGAATAATCTTGAACTTCAAGATTTTGTCTCCCGTGATAATCTTGAACTTCAAGATTTTGACTCCCGTTATAATCTTGAACTTCAAGATTTTGACTCCCGTGATAATCTTGAACTTCAAGATTTTAACTCCCGTGATAATCTTGAACTTCAAGATTTTGACTCCCGTGATAATCTTGAACTTCAAGATTTTGACTCCGTGATAATCTTGAACTTCAAGATTTTGACTCTGTGATAAACTTGAACTTCAAGATTTTGACTCCGTTATAATCTTGAACTTCAAGATTTTGACTACTGTGATAATCTTGAACTTCAAGATTTTGACTCCCTTATAATCTTGAACTTCAATATTTTGATTACTGTGATAATCTTGAACTTCAAGATTTTGACTCCCGTGATAATCTTGAACTTCAAGATTTTGTCTCCGTGATAATCTTGAACTTCAAAATTTTGACTACTGTGATAATCTTGAACTTCAAGATTTTGACTCCCGTGATAATCTTGAACTTCAAGATTTTGACTACTGTGATAATCTTGAACTTCAAGATTTTGACTACTGTGATAATCTTGAACTTCAAGATTTTGACTCCCGTGATAATCTTGAACTTCAATATTTTGACTCCTGTGATAATCTTGAACTTCAAGATTTTGACTCCCGTGATAATCTTGAACTTCAAAATTTTGACTCGTGATAATCTTGAACTTCAAGATTTTGTCTCCCGTGATAATCTTGAACTCAAGATTTTCACTACTGTGATAATCTTGAACTTCAAGATTTTGACTCCCGTGATAATCTTGAACTTCAAGATTTTGACTCCGTGATAATCTTGAACTTCAAGATTTTGACTACTGTGATAATCTTGAACTTCAAGATTTTGTCTCCCGTGATAATCTTGAACTTCAGATTTTGACTACTGTGATAATCTTGAACTTCAAGATTTTGCTCCGTGATAATCTTGAACTTCAGATTTTGACTCCCGTGATAATCTTGAACTTCAGATTTTACTCCGTGATAATCTTGAACTTCAAGATTTTGTCTCCGTGATAATCTTGAACTCAAGATTTTGACTCCCGTTATAATCTTGAACTTCAAGATTTTGACTCCCGTGATAATCTTGAACTTCAGATTTTACTCCCTGATAATCTTGAACTTCAAGATTTTACTCTGTGATAATCTTGAACTTCAAGATTTTGACTCCGTTATAATCTTGAACTTCAGATTTTGACATGTGATAATCTTAACTTCAAATTTTGCTCCGTAATAATCTTGAACTTCAATATTTTACTACTGTGATAATCTTGAACTTCAAGATTTTGACTCCCGTGATAATCTTGAACTTCAAGATTTTGTCTCCCGTGATAATCTTGAATCAAAATTTTGACTCGTGATAATCTTGAACTTCAAGATTTTGACTCCCGTGATAATCTTGAACTTCAAGATTTTGACTACTGTGATAATCTTGAACTTCAAGATTTTGACTACTGTGATAATCTTGAATTCAAGATTTTACTCCCGTGATAATCTTGAACTTCAAGATTTTGACTCCCGTGATAATCTTGAACTTCATGATTTTGACTCTGTGATAATCTTGAACTTCAAGATTTTGACTCCCGTGATAATCTTGAACTTCAATATTTTGACTCTGTGATAATCTTGAACTTCAAGATTTTGACTCCCTGATAATTTGAACTTCAGATTTTGACTACTGTGATAATCTTGAACTTCAAGATTTTGTCTCCCGTGATAATCTTGAACTTCAAGATTTCACTACGTGAAACTTGAACTTCAAATTTTGACTCCGTAATAATCTTGAACTTCAAGATTTTGACTCCCGTGATAACTTGAACTCAGATTTTGACTACTGTGATAATCTTGAACTTCAAGATTTTGTCTCCCGTGATAATCTTGAACTTCAAGATTTTGACTCTGTGATAATCTTGAACTTCAAGATTTTGACTCCCGTTATAATCTTGAACTTCAAGATTTTGACTCCCGTGATAATCTTGAACTTCAGATTTTGACTCCCGTGATAATCTTGAACTTCAAGATTTTGTCTGCCGTGATAATCTTGAACTTCAAGATTTTGACTCCCGTTATAATCTTGAACTTCAAGATTTTGACTCCCGTGATAATCTTGAACTTCAAGATTTTGACTCCCGTGATAATCTTGAACTTCAAGATTTTGACTACTGTGATAATCTTGAACTTCAGATTTTGACTCGTTATAATCTTGAACTTCAAGATTTTACTACTGTGATAATCTTGAACTTCAAGATTTTGACTCCCGTTATAATCTTGAACTTCAAGATTTTACTACTGTGATAATCTTGAACTTCAAGATTTTGACTCCCGTGATAATCTTGAACTTCAAGATTTTGTCTCCGTGATAATCTTGAACTTCAAAATTTTGACTCCTGTGATAATCTTGAACTTCAAGATTTTGACTCCCGTGATAATCTTGAACTTCAAGATTTTGACTACTGTGATAATCTTGAACTTCAAGATTTTGACTCTGTGATAATCTTGAACTTCAAGATTTTGACTCCCGTGATAATCTTGAACTCAAGATTTTACTCCGTGATAATCTTGAACTTCAGATTTTGACTATGTGATAATCTTGAACTTCAAGATTTTGTCTCCCGTGATAATCTTGAACTTCAAGATTTTGACTACTGTGATAATCTTGAACTTCAAGATTTTGACTCCCGTGATAATCTTGAACTTCAAGATTTTGACTCCCGTGATAATCTTGAACTTCAGATTTTGACTACTGTGATAATCTTGAACTTCAAGATTTTGTCTGCCGTGATAATCTTGAACTTCAAGATTTTGACTACTGTGATAATCTTGAACTTCAAGATTTTGACTCCCGTGATAATCTTGAACTTCAAGATTTTGACTCCCGTGATAATCTTGAACTTCAAGATTTTGACTACTGTGATAATCTTGAACTTCAAGATTTTGTCTCCCGTGATAATCTTGAACTTCAAGATTTTGACTCCCGTGATAATCTTGAACTTCAAGATTTTGACTCGTGATAATCTTGAACTTCAAGATTTTGACTCCCGTGATAATCTTGAACTTCAAGATTTTGTCTCCCGTGATAATCTTGAACTTCAAGATTTTGACTCCCGTGATAATCTTGAACTTCAAGATTTTGACTCCCGTGATAATCTTGAACTCAAGATTTTGACTTCCGTGATAATCTTGAACTTCAAGATTTTGACTCCCGTGATAATCTTGAACTTCAGATTTTGACTCCCGTGATAATCTTGAACTTCAAGATTTTGACTACTGTGATAATCTTGAACTTCAGATTTTGACTCCCGTGATAATCTTGAACTTCAAGATTTTGACTCCCGTGATAATCTTGAACTTCAAGATTTTGACTACTGTGATAATCTTGAACTTCAAGATTTTGACTCCCGTGATAATCTTGAACTTCAAGATTTTGACTACTGTGATAATCTTGAACTTCAAGATTTTGACTCTGTGATAATCTTGAACTTCAGATTTTGACTCCCGTGATAATCTTGAACTTCAAGATTTTGACTCCCGTGATAATCTTGAACTTCAAGATTTTGACTACTGTGATAATCTTGAACTTCAAGATTTTGTCTGCCGTGATAATCTTGAACTTCAAGATTTTGACTACTGTGATAATCTTGAACTTCAAAATTTTGACTCCCGTGATAATCTTGAACTTCAAGATTTTGACTCCCGTGATAATCTTGAACTTCAGATTTTGACTCCTGTGATAATCTTGAACTTCAAGATTTTGTCTCCCGTGATAATCTTGAACTTCAAGATTTGACTCCGTTATAATCTTGAACTTCAAGATTTTGACTCCCGTGATAATCTTGAACTTCAGATTTTGACTCCCGTGATAATCTTGAACTTCAAGATTTTGACTACTGTGATAATCTTGAACTTCAAGATTTTGACTCCTGTTATAATCTTGAACTTCAAGATTTTGACTACTGTGATAATCTTGAACTTTAAGATTTTGACTCCCTTATAATCTTGAACTTCAATATTTTGACTCCTGTGATAATCTTGAACTTCAAGATTTTGACTCCCGTGATAATCTTGAACTTCAAGATTTTGTCTGCCGTGATAATCTTGAACTTCAAAATTTTGACTACTGTGATAATCTTGAACTTCAAGATTTTTCTCCGTGATAATCTTGAACTTCAAGATTTTGACTACTGTGATAATCTTGAACTTCAAGATTTTGTCTGCCGTGATAATCTTGAACTTCAAGATTTTGTCTCCCGTGATAATCTTGAACTTCAAGATTTTGACTCCGTGATAATCTTGAACTTCAAAATTTTGACTCCTGTGATAATCTTGAACTTCAAGATTTTGTCTCCCGTGATAATCTTGAACTTCAAGATTTTACTACTGTGATAATCTTGAACTTCAAGATTTTGACTCCCATGATAATCTTGAACTTCAAGATTTTGACTCCCGTGATAATCTTGAACTTCAAGATTTTGACTACTGTGATAATCTTGAACTTCAAGATTGTCTCCGTAAACTGAATTCAAAATTTTACTCTGTGATAATCTTGAACTTCAAGATTTTGACTCCCGTGATAATCTTGAACTTCAAGATTTTGACTCCTGTGATAATCTTGAACTTCAAGATTTTGACTACTGTGATAATCTTGAACTTCAAGATTTTGACTCCCGTGATAATCTTGAACTTCAAGATTTTGACTCCCGTGATAATCTTGAACTTCAAGATTTTGACTACTGTGATAATCTTGAACTTCAAGATTTTTCTCCCGTGATAATCTTGAACTTCAAGATTTTGACTACTGTGATAATCTTGAACTTCAAGATTTTGACTCCCGTGATAATCTTGAACTTCAAGATTTTGACTCCCGTGATAATCTTGAACTTCAAGATTTTGACTACTGTGATAATCTTGAACTTCAAGATTTTGTCTCCGTGATAATCTTGAACTTCAAGATTTTGACTACGTGATAATCTTGAACTTCAAGATTTTGACTCCCGTGATAATCTTGAACTTCAAGATTTTGACTCCCGTGATAATCTTGAACTTCAAGATTTTGACTACTGTGATAATCTTGAACTTCAAGATTTGTCTGCCGTGATAATCTTGAACTTCAAGATTTTGACTCCCGTTATAATCTTGAACTTCAAGATTTTGACTCCCGTGATAATCTTGAACTTCAAGATTTTACTCCCGTTATAATCTTGAACTTCAAGATTTTGACTCCCGTGATAATCTTGAACTTCAAGATTTTGACTCCCGTGATAATCTTGAACTTCAAGATTTTGACTCCCGTGATAATCTTGAACTTCAGATTTTGTCTCCCGTGATAATCTTGAACTTCAAGATTTTGACTCCCGTGATAATCTTGAACTTCAAGATTTTGACTCCGTTATAATCTTGAACTTCAAGATTTTGACTCTGTGATAATCTTGAACTTCAAGATTTTGACTCCCGTTATAATCTTGAACTTCAAATTTTGACTACTGTGATAATCTTGAACTTCAAGATTTTGACTCCGTTATAATCTTGAACTTCAAGATTTTGACTACCGTGATAATCTTGAACTTTAAGATTTTGACTCCGTTATAATCTTGAACTCAATATTTTGACTACTGTGATAATCTTGAACTTCAAGATTTTGACTCCCGTGATAATCTTGAACTTCAAGATTTTGTCTGCCGGATAACTGAACTTCAAAATTTTGACTCTGTGATAATCTTGAACTTCAAGATTTTGACTACTGTGATAATCTTGAACTTCAAGATTTTGACTACTGTGATAATCTTGAACTTCAAGATTTTGACTCCCGTGATAATCTTGAACTTCAAGATTTTGACTCCCGTGATAATCTTGAACTTCAGATTTTGACTACTGTGATAATCTTGAACTTCAAGATTTTGTCTCCCGTGATAATCTTGAACTTCAAGATTTTGACTACTGTGATAATCTTGAACTTCAAGATTTTGACTCCCGTGATAATCTTGAACTTCAAGATTTTGACTACTGTGATAATCTTGAACTTCAAGATTTTGTCTGCCGTGATAATCTTGAACTTCAAGATTTTGACTCCCGTTATAATCTTGAACTTCAAGATTTTGACTCCGTGATAACTGAACTTCAAGATTTTGACTCCCGTGATAATCTTGAACTTCAAGATTTTGACTACGTGATAATCTTGAACTTCAAGATTTTGACTCCTGTTATAATCTTGAACTTCAAGATTTTGACTACTGTGATAATCTTGAACTTCAAGATTTTGACTCCCGTTATAATCTTGAACTTCAATATTTTGACTCCTGTGATAATCTTGAACTTCAGATTTTGACTCCTGATAATCTTGAACTCAGATTTTGTCTGCCGTGATAATCTTGAACTCAAAATTTTACTCTGTGATAATCTTGAACTTCAAGATTTTACTCCGTGATAATCTTGAACTTCAGATTTTGACTACTGTGATAATCTTGAACTTCAAGATTTTACTCCCGTGATAATCTTGAACTTCAAGATTTTGACTCCCGTGATAATCTTGAACTTCAGATTTTGACTACTGTGATAATCTTGAACTTCAAGATTTTGTCTGCCGTGATAATCTTGAACTTCAAGATTTTGACTACTGTGATAATCTTGAACTTCAGATTTTGACTCCCGTGATAATCTTGAACTTCAAGATTTTGACTACGTGATAATCTTGAACTTCAAGATTTTGACTACCGTGATAATCTTGAACTTCAAAATTTTGACTCCCGTGATAATCTTGAACTTCAAGATTTTGACTCCCGTGATAATCTTGAACTTCAGATTTTGACTACTGTGATAATCTTGAACTTCAAGATTTTGTCTCCCGTGATAATCTTGAACTTCAAGATTTTGACTACTGTGATAATCTTGAACTTCAAGATTTTGACTCCCGTGATAATCTTGAACTTCAAGATTTTGACTCCGTGATAATCTTGAACTTCAGATTTTGACTCCTGTGATAATCTTGAACTTCAAGATTTTGTCTGCCGTGATAATCTTGAACTTCAAGATTTTGACTACTGTGATAATCTTGAACTTCAAGATTTTGACTCCCGTGATAATCTTGAACTTCAAGATTTTGACTCCGTGATAATCTTGAACTTCAAGATTTTGACTACTGTGATAATCTTGAACTTCAAGATTTGCGCGGATAATCTTGAACTTCAAGATTTTGACTCCCGTTATAATCTTGAACTTCAAGATTTTGACTCCCGTGATAATCTTGAACTTCAAGATTTTAACTCCCGTTATAATCTTGAACTTCAAGATTTTGACTCCCGTGATAATCTTGAACTTCAAGATTTTGACTCCCGTGATAATCTTGAACTTCAAGATTTTGACTCCCGTGATAATCTTGAACTTCAAGATTTTGTCTGCCGTGATAATCTTGAACTTCAAGATTTTGACTCCCGGATAATCTTGAACTTCAAGATTTTGACTCCCGTGATAATCTTGAACTTCAAGATTTTGACTCCTGTTATAATCTTGAACTTCAAGATTTTGACTACTGTGATAATCTTGAACTTCAAGATTTTGACTCCGTTTTATCTTGAACTTCAAGATTTTCACTACTGTGATAATCTTGAACTTCAAGATTTTGACTCCCGTTATAATCTTGAACTTCAAGATTTTGACTACTGTGATAATCTTGAACTTCAAGATTTTGTCTGCCGTGATCATCTTGAACTTCAAGATTTTGACTCCCGTGATAATCTTGAACTTCAGATTTTGACTCCTGTGATAATCTTGAACTTCAAGATTTTGTCTCCCGTGATAATCTTGAACTTCAAGATTTTGACTCCCGTTATAATCTTGAACTTCAAGATTTTGACTCCCGTGATAATCTTGAACTTCAAGATTTTGACTCCCGTGATAATCTTGAACTTCAAGATTTTGACTACCGTGATAATCTTGAACTTCAAGATTTTGACTCCGTTATAATCTTGAACTTCAAGATTTTGACTCCGTGATAATCTTGAACTTCAAGATTTTGACTCCCGTTATAATCTTGAACTTCAATATTTTGACTACTGTGATAATCTTGAACTTCAAGATTTTGACTCCCGTGATAATCTTGAACTTCAAGATTTTGTCTCCGTGATAATCTTGAACTTCAAAATTTTGACTCCGTGATAATCTTGAACTTCAAGATTTTGACTCCTGTGATAATCTTGAACTTCAAGATTTTGACTCCTGTGATAATCTTGAACTTCAGATTTTGACTCCCGTGATAATCTTGAACTTCAAGATTTTGATCCCGTGATAATCTTGAACTTCAGATTTTGATACGTGATAATCTTGAACTTCAAGATTTTGACTCCCGTGATAATCTTGAACTTCAGATTTTACTCCTGTGATAATCTTGAACTTCAAGATTTTGACTCCCGTGATAATCTTGAACTTCAAGATTTTGACTCCCGTGATAATCTTGAACTTCAGATTTTGACTACTGTGATAATCTTGAACTTCAAGATTTTGTCTCCCGTGATAATCTTGAACTTCAAAATTTTGACTCCTGTGATAATCTTGAACTTCAAGATTTTGACTCCCGTGATAATCTTGAACTTCAAGATTTTGACTCCTGTGATAATCTTGAACTTCAAGATTTTGACTAACGTGATAATCTTGAACTTCAAGATTTTGACTCCCGTGATAATCTTGAACTTCAAGATTTTGACTCCCGTGATAATCTTGAACTTCATGATTTTGACTACTGTGATAATCTGAACTTCAAGATTTTGTCTGCCGTGATAATCTTGAACTTCAAGATTTTGACTACTGTGATAATCTTGAACTTCAAGATTTTGACTCCCGTGATAATCTTGAACTTCAAGATTTTGACTCCCTGATAATCTTGAACTTCAGATTTTGACTACTGTGATAATCTTGAACTTCAAGATTTTGACTCCCGTGATAATCTTGAACTTCAGATTTTGACTACTGTGATAATCTTGAACTTCAAGATTTTGACTCCCGTGATAATCTTGAACTTCAAGATTTTGACTCCCGTGATAATCTTGAACTTCAAGATTTTGACTACTGTGATAATCTTGAACTTCAAGATTTTGTCTGCCGTGATAATCTTGAACTTCAAGATTTTGACTCCCGTTATAATCTTGAACTTCAGATTTTGACTCCCGTGATAATCTTGAACTTCAAGATTTTGACTCCGTTATAATCTTGAACTTCAAGATTTTGACTCCCGTGATAATCTTGAACTTCAAGATTTTGACTCCCGTGATAATCTTGAACTTCAAGATTTTGACTCCCGTGATAATCTTGAACTTCAAGATTTTGTCTCCCGTGATAATCTTGAACTTCAAGATTTTGACTCCCGTGATAATCTTGAACTTCAAGATTTTGACTCCCGTGATAATCTTGAACTTCAAAATTTTGACTCCTGTTATAATCTTGAACTTCAAGATTTTGACTCCTGTGATAATCTTGAACTTTAAGATTTTGACTCCCGTTTTAATCTTGAACTTCAAGATTTTCACTACTGTGATAATCTTGAACTTCAAGATTTTGACTCCCGTTATAATCTTGAACTTCAAGATTTTGACTACTGTGATAATCTTGAACTTCAAGATTTTGTCTGCCGTGATCATCTTGAACTTCAAGATTTTGACTCCCGTGATAATCTTGAACTTCAAGATTTTGACTCCCGTGATAATCTTGAACTTCAAGATTTTGACTCCCGTGATAATCTTGAACTTCAAGATTTTGACTACTGTGATAATCTTGAACTTCAAGATTTTGACTCCCGTGATAATCTTGAACTTCAAGATTTTGACTCCCGTGATAATCTTGAACTTCAAGATTTTGTCTCCCGTGATAATCTTGAACTTCAAAATTTTGACTACTGTGATAATCTTGAACTTCAAGATTTTGACTCCCGTGATAATCTTGAACTTCAAGATTTTGACTCCCGTGATAATCTTGAACTTCAAGATTTTGACTCCTGTGATAATCTTGAACTTCAAGATTTTGACTCCCGTGATAATCTTGAACTTCAAGATTTTGACTCCCGTGATAATCTTGAACTTCAAGATTTTGACTCCCGTGATAATCTTGAACTTCAAAATTTTGACTATTGTGATAATCTTGAACTTCAAGATTTTGACTCCCGTGATAATCTTGAACTTCAAGATTTTGACTCCTGTTATAATCTTGAACTTCAAGATTTTGACTACTGTGATAATCTTGAACTTTAAGATTTTGACTCCGTTATAATCTTGAACTTCAAGATTTTGACTACTGTGATAATCTTGAACTTCAAGATTTTGTCTGCCGTGATCATCTTGAACTTCAAGATTTTGACTCCCGTGATAATCTTGAACTTCAAGATTTTGACTCCCGTGATAATCTTGAACTTCAAGATTTTGACTACTGTGATAATCTTGAACTTCAAGATTTTGACTCCCGTGATAATCTTGAACTTCAAGATTTTGACTCCCGTGATAATCTTGAACTTCAAGATTTTGTCTGCCGTGATAATCTTGAACTTCAAAATTTTGACTCTGTGATAATCTTGAACTTCAAGATTTTGACTCCCGTGATAATCTTGAACTTCAAGATTTTGACTCCCGTGATAATCTTGAACTTCAAGATTTTGACGCCTGTGATAATCTTGAACTTCAAGATTTTGACTCCCGTGATAATCTTGAACTTCAAGATTTTGACTCCCGTTATAATCTTGAACTTCAAGATTAGCACTTCCGTTATAATCTTGAACTTCAAGATTTTGACTCCCGTTATAATCTTGAACTTCAAAATTTTTGACTCCCGTGATAATCTTGAACTTCAAGATTTTGACTCCCGTGATAATCTTGAACTTCAAGATTTTGACTTCCGTCATAATCTTGAACTTCAAGATTTTGACTCCCGTGATAATATTAAACTTCATGATTTTCACTCCCGTATAATCTTGAACTTCAAGATTTTGACTCCGGGATAATCTTGAACTTCAAGATTTTGACTCCCGTTATAATCTTAAACTTCAAGATTTTGACTCCTCTGATAATCTTGAACTTCAAGATTTTGACTCCTGTGATAATCTTGAACTTCAAGATTTTGACTCCCGTGATAATCTTGAACTTCAAGATTTTGACTCCTGTTATAATCTTGAACTTCAAGATTTTGACTCCCGTTATAATCTTGAACTTCAAAATTTTGACTCCCGTGATAATCTTGAACTTCAAGATTTTGACTCCCGTGATAATCTTGAACTTCAAGATTTTGACTCCCGTTATAATCTTGAACTTCAAGATTTTGACTCCGTGATAATCTTGAACTTCAAGATTTTGACTCCCGAAATAATCTTGAACTTCAAGATTTTGACTCCCGTGATAATCTTGAACTTCAAGATTTTGACTCCCGTGATAATCTTGAACTTCAAGATTTTGTCTGCCGTGATAATCTTGAACTTCAAGATTTTGACTCCCGTTATAATCTTGAACTTCAAGATTTTGACTACTGTGATAATCTTGAACTTCAAGATTTTGACTCCCGTTATAATCTTGAACTTCAAGATTTTGACTCTGTGATAATCTTGAACTTCAAGATTTTGTCTGCCGTGATAATCTTGAACTTCAAGATTTTGACTCCCGTTATAATCTTGAACTTCAAGATTTTGACTCCCGTTATCATCTTGAACTTCAAGATTTTGACTCCCGTTATAATCTTGAACTTCAAGATTTTGACTCCGTACTCGTTATAATCTTGAACTTCAAGATTTTGACTCCCGGGATAATCTTGAACTTCAAGATTTTGACTCCCGTTATAATCTTGAACTTCAAGATTTTGACTCCTCTGATAATCTTGAACTTCAAGATTTTGACTACTGTGATAATCTTGAACTTCAAGATTTTGACTCCCGTGATAATCTTGAACTTCAAGATTTTGACTCCCGTTATAATCTTGAACTTCAAGATTTTGACTACTGTGATAATCTTGAACTTCAAGATTTTGACTCCCGTGATAATCTTGAACTTCAAGATTTTGACTCCCGTTTTAATCTTGAACTTCAAGATTTTGACTCCTGTGATAATCTTGAACTTCAAGATTTTGACTCCCGTTATAATCTTGAACTTCAAGATTTTGACTCCCGTGATAATCTTGAACTTCAAGATTTTGACTCCCGTGATAATCTTGAACTTCAAGATTTTGACTCCCGTGATAATCTTGAACTTCAAGATTTTGTCCTCCGTGATAATCTTGAACTTCAAGATTTTGACTCCTGTTATAATCTTGAACTTCAAGATTTTGACTACTGTGATAATCTTGAACTTCAAGATTTTGACTCCCGTATTAATCTTGAACTTCAAGATTTTGACTACTGTGATAATCTTGAACTTCAAGATTTTGACTCCCGTTATAATCTTGAACTTCAAGATTTTGACTCCCGTTATCATCTTGAACTTCAAGATTTTGACTCCCGTTATAATCTTGAACTTCAAGATTTTGACTCCCGTGATAAAAACTCGTTATAATCTTGAACTTCAAGATTTTGACTCCCGTGATAATCTTGAACTTCAAGATTTTGACTCCTGTTATAATCTTGAACTTCAAGATTTTGACTACTGTGATAATCTTGAACTTCAAGATTTTGTCTGCCGTGATAATCTTGAACTTCAAGATTTTGACTCCCGTTATAATCTTGAACTTCAAGATTTTGACTCCCGTTATCATCTTGAACTTCAAGATTTTGACTCCCGTTATAATCTTGAACTTCAAGATTTTGACTCCCGTGATAATCTTAAACTCTCAGTATAATCTTGAACTTCAAGATTTTGACTCCCGGGATAATCTTGAACTTCAAGATTTTGACTCCCGTTATAATCTTGAACTTCAAGATTTTGATCCTGATAATTTGAACTTCAATTTTGACTCCTGTGATAATCTTGAACTTCAGATTTTGACTCCCGTGATAATCTTGAACTTCAAGATTTTGACTCCGTTATAATCTTGAACTTCAAGATTTTGACTACTGTGATAATCTTGAACTTCAAGATTTGACTCTGATAATCTTGAACTTCAAGATTTTGACTACTGTGATAATCTTGAACTTCAAGATTTTGACTCCCTTAATCTTGAACTTCAAGATTTTGACTACTGTGATAATCTTGAACTTCAAGATTTTGACTCCCGTTATAATCTTGAACTTCAAGATTTTGACTCCCGTGATAATCTTGAACTTCAAAATTTTGACTCCCGTGATAATCTTGAACTTCAAGATTTTGACTCCCGTGATAATCTTGAACTTCAAGATTTTGTCCTCCGTGATAATTTGAACTTCAGATTTTGACTCCGTTATAATCTTGAACTTCAAGATTTTGACTACTGTGATAATCTTGAACTTTAAGATTTTGACTCCCGTATAATCTTGAACTTCAAGATTTTGACTACTGTGATAATCTTGAACTTCAAGATTTTCACTCCCGTTATAATCTTGAACTTCAAGATTTTGACTCCCGTTATAATCTTGAACTTTAAGATTTTGACTCCCGTTATAATCTTGAACTTCAGATTTTGACTCCCGAAACTCGTTATAATCTTGAACTTCAAGATTTTGACTCCCGTGATAATCTTGAACTTCAAGATTTTGACTCCTGTTATAATCTTGAACTTCAAAATTTTGACTACTGTGATAATCTTGAACTTCAAGATTTTGTCTTCCGTGATAATCTTGAACTTCAAGATTTTGACTCCGTTATAATCTTGAACTTCAAGATTTTGACTCCCGTTATAATCTTGAACTTCAAGATTTTGACTCCCGTTATAATCTTGAACTTCAAGATTTTGACTTAAAACTCAGTTATAATCTTGAACTTCAAGATTTTGACTCCCGGGATAATCTTGAACTTCAAGATTTTGACTACTGTGATAATCTTGAACTTCAAGATTTTGACTCCTCTGATAATCTTGAACTTCAAGATTTTGACTCCTGTGATAATCTTGAACTTCAAGATTTTGACTCCCGTGATAATCTTGAACTTCAAGATTTTGACTCCCGTTATAATCTTGAACTTCAAGATTTTGACTACTGTGATAATCTTGAACTTCAAGATTTTGACTCCCGTGATAATCTTGAACTTCAAGATTTTGACTACTGTGATAATCTTGAACTTCAAGATTTTGACTCCCGTTATAATCTTGAACTTCAAGATTTTGACTACTGTGATAATCTTGAACTTCAAGATTTTGACTCCGTTATAATCTTGAACTTCAAGATTTTGACTACTGTGATAATCTTGAACTTTAAGATTTTGACTCCGTATAATCTTGAACTTCAAGATTTTGACTACTGTGATAATCTTGAACTTCAAGATTTTCACTCCCGTTTTAATCTTGAACTTCAAGATTTTGACTCCCGTTATAATCTTGAACTTCAAGATTTTGACTCCCGTTATAATCTTGAACTTCAAGATTTTGACTCCCGTCCGTTATAATCTTGAACTTCAAGATTTTGACTCCCGTGATAATCTTGAACTTCAAGATTTTGACTCCGTTATAATTTTGAACTTCAAATTTTGACTACTGTGATAATCTTGAACTTCAAGATTTTGTCTTCCGTGATAATCTTGAACTTCAAGATTTTGACTCCCGTTTTAATCTTGAACTTCAAGATTTTGACTCCCGTTATCATCTTGAACTTCAAGATTTTGACTCCCGTTATAATCTTGAACTTCAAGATTTTGACTCAGATATCTTGAACTTCAAGATTTTACTCCCGGATAATCTTGAACTTCAAGATTTTGACTCTGTGATAATCTTGAACTTCAAGATTTTGACTCCTCTGATAATCTTGAACTTCAAGATTTTGACTACTGTGATAATCTTGAACTTCAAGATTTTGACTCCCGTGATAATCTTGAACTTCAAGATTTTGACTCCCGTGATAATCTTGAACTTCAAGATTTTGACTACTGTGATAAACTTGAACTTCAAGATTTTGACTCCCGTGATAATCTTGAACTTCAAGATTTTGACTCCCGTGATAATCTTGAACTTCAAGATTTTGACTCCCGTGATAATCTTGAACTTCAAGATTTTGACTACTGTGATAATCTTGAACTTCAAGATTTTGACTCCCGTGATAATCTTGAACTTCAAGATTTTGACTCCCGTGATAATCTTGAACTTCAAGATTTTGTCTGCCGTGATAATCTTGAACTTCAAGATTTTGACTCCGTTATAATCTTGAACTTCAAGATTTTGACTACTGTGATAATCTTGAACTTAAGATTTTGACTCCCGTTATAATCTTGAACTTCAAGATTTTGACTACTGTGATAATCTTGAACTTCAAGATTTTGTCTCCCGTGATAATCTTGAACTTCAAGATTTTGACTCCCGTGATAATCTTGAACTTCAAGATTTTGACCCCGTTATCATCTTGAACTTCAAGATTTTGACTCCCGTTATAATCTTGAACTTCAAGATTTTGACTCCCGTGAAATACCGTTATAATCTTGAACTTCAAGATTTTGACTCCCGGGATAATCTTGAACTTCAAGATTTTGACTCCCGTTATAATCTTGAACTTCAAGATTTTGACTCCTGTGATAATCTTGAACTTCAAGATTTTGACTCCTGTGATAATCTTGAACTTCAAGATTTTGACTCCCGTGATAATCTTGAACTCCAAGATTTTGACTCCCGTTATAATCTTGAACTTCAAGATTTGCACTTCCGTTATAATCTTGAACTTCAAGATTTTGACTCCCGTTATAATCTTGAACTTCAAAATTTTGACTCCCGTGATAATCTTGAACTTCAAGATTTTGACTCCCGTGATAATCTTGAACTTCAAGATTTTGACTTCCGTTATAATCTTGAACTTCAAGATTTTGACTCCCGTTATAATCTTGAACTTCAAGTTTTGACTCCCTTGATAATCTTGAACTTTAATATTTTGACTCCCGTTATAATCTTAAACTTCAAGATTTTGACTCCCGTGATAATCTTGAACTTCAAGATTTAGACCCCCGTGATAATCTTAAACTTCAAGATTTTGACTCCGTGATAATCTTGAACTTCAAGATTTTGACTCCCGTTATAATCTTGAACTTCAAGATTTGGACTCCCGTTATAATCTTGAACTTCAAGATTTTGACTCCCGTTATAATCTTGAACTTCAAGATTTTGACCCCTGTTATAATCTTGAACTTCAAGATTTTGACTCCCGTGATAATCTTGAACTTCAAGATTTTGACTCCCGTTATAATCTTGAACTTCAAGATTTTGTCTGCCGTGATAATCTTGAACTTCAAGATTTTCACTCCCGTTTTAATCTTGAACTTCAAGATTTGGACTCCCGTGATAATCTTGAACTTCAAGATTTTGACTCCCGTGATAATCTTGAACTTCAAGATTTTGACTACTGTGATGATCTTGAACTTCAAGATTTTGACTCCCGTGATAATCTTGAACTTCAAGATTTTGACTCCCGTTATAATCTTGAACTTCAACATTTGGACTCCCGTGATAATCTTGAACTTCAAGATTTTGACTCCCATGATAATCTTGAACTTCAAGATTTTGACTACTGTGATAATCTTGAACTTCAAGATTTTGACTCCCGTGATAATCTTGAACTTCAAGATTTTGACTCCCGTGATAATCTTGAACTTCAAGATTTTGTCTGCCGTGATAATCTTGAACTTCAAAATTTTGACTACTGTGATAATCTTGAACTTCAAGATTTTGACTCCCGTGATAATCTTGAACTTCAAGATTTTGACTCCCGTGATAATCTTGAACTTCAAGATTTTGTCTGCCGTGATAATCTTGAACTTCAAGATTTTGACTCCCGTGATAATCTTGAACTTCAAGATTTTGACTACTGTGATAATCTTGAACTTCAAGATTTTGTCTCCCGTGATAATCTTGAACTTCAAGATTTTGACTCCCGTTATAATCTTGAACTTCAAATTTTGACTCCCGTGATAATCTTGAACTTCAAGATTTTACTCCGTTATAATCTTGAACTTCAAGATTTTGACTCCCGTGATAATCTTGAACTTCAGATTTTGATCCCGTGATAATCTGAACTTCAAGATTTTGACTCTGATAATCTTGAACTTCAAATTTTGATCGTGATAATTTGAACTTCAAGATTTTACTCCGTGATATCTTGAACTTCGATTTGACTCGTGATAATCTTGAACTTCAAGATTTGTACGTGATAAACTTGAACTTCAGATTTTACTCGTGATAATCTTGAACTTCAGATTTTGACTACTGTGATAATCTTGAACTTCAAGATTTTGACTCCCGTGATAATCTTGAACTTCAAGATTTTGACTCCCGTGATAATCTTGAACTTCAAGATTTTGACTCCCGTGATAATCTTGAACTTCAAGATTTTGACTCCGTGATAATCTTGAACTTCAAGATTTTATCCGTGATAATCTTGAACTTCAAGATTTTGACTCTGTGATAAACTTGAACTTCAAGATTTTGACTCCCGTGATAATCTTGAACTTCAAAATTTTACTCTGTGATAATCTTGAACTTCAAGATTTTACTACGTGATAAACTTGAACTTCAAGATTTTATCCGTGATAATCTTGAACTTCAAGATTTTGACTAGGTGATAATCTTGAACTTCAAGATTTTGACTCCCGGATAATCTTGAACTTCAGATTTTGACTCCCGTGATAATCTTGAACTTCAGATTTTGACTCCCGTGATAATCTTGAACTTCAAGATTTTGACTCCGTGATAATCTTGAACTTCAAGATTTTGACTCCCGTGATAATCTTGAACTTCAAGATTTTGACTCCTGATATCTTGAACTTCAGATTTTGACTACTGTGATAAACTTGAACTTCAGATTTTGACTCCCGTGATAATCTTGAACTTCAAGATTTTGACTCGATAATCTTGAACTTCAAGATTTTAACTCCCGTTATAATCTTGAACTTCAAGATTTTGACTCCGTGATAATCTTGAACTTCAAGATTTTGACTCCCGTGATAATCTTGAACTTCAAGATTTTGACTACTGTGATAAACTTGAACTTCAAGATTTTGTCTGCCGAGATAATCTTGAACTTCAAGATTTTGACTCCCGTGATAATCTTGAACTTCAAGATTTTGACTCCCGTTATAATCTTGAACTTCAAGATTTGGACTCCCGTGATAATCTTGAACTTCAAGATTTTCACTCCCGTTTTAATCTTGAACTTCAAGATTTGGACTCCCGTGATAATCTTGAACTTCAAGATTTTGACTCCCGTGATATCTTGAACTTCAAGATTTTGACTACTGTGATAATCTTGAACTTCAAGATTTTGACTCCCGTGATAATCTTGAACTTCAAGATTTTGACTCCGTTATAATCTTGAACTTCAAGATTTGGACTCCCGTGATAATCTTGAACTTCAAGATTTTGACTCCCATGATAATCTTGAACTTCAAGATTTTGACTACTGTGATAATCTTGAACTTCAAGATTTTGACTCCCGTGATAATCTTGAACTTCAAGATTTTGACTCCATGATAATCTTGAACTTCAAGATTTTGTCTGCCGTGATAATCTTGAACTTCAAAATTTTGACTACTGTGATAATCTTGAACTTCAAGATTTTGACTACTGTGATAATCTTGAACTTCAAGATTTTGTCTGCCGTGATAATCTTGAACTTCAAGATTTTGACTCCCGTGATAATCTTGAACTTCAAGATTTTGTCTGCCGTGATAATCTTGAACTTCAAGATATTGACTCCCGTGATAATCTTGAACTTCAAGATTTTGACTACTGTGATAATCTTGAACTTCAAGATTTTGTCTGCCGTGATAATCTTGAACTTCAAGATTTTGACTCCCGTAATAATCTTGAACTTCAAGATTTTGACTCCCGGATAATCTTGAACTTCAAGATTTTAACTCCCGTTATAATCTTGAACTTCAAGATTTTGACTCCGTGATAATCTTGAACTTCAAGATTTTGACTCCCGTGATAATCTTGAACTTCAAGATTTTGACTCCCGTGATAATCTTGAACTTCATGATTTTGACTACTGTGATAATCTTGAACTTCAAGATTTTGACTCCGTGATAATCTTGAACTTCATGATTTTGACTACTGTGATAATCTTGAACTTCAAGATTTTGACTCCCGTGATAATCTTGAACTTCAAGATTTTGACTACTGTGATAATCTTGAACTTCAAGATTTTGACTACTGTGATAAACTTGAACTTCAAGATTTTGACTCCGTGATAATCTTGAACTTCAAGATTTTGACTCCCGTGATAATCTTGAACTTCAAGATTTTGACTACTGTGATAATCTTGAACTTCAAGATTTTGACTCCCGTGATAATCTTGAACTTCAAGATTTTGACTCCCGTGATAATCTTGAACTTCAAGATTTTGACTACTGTGATAATCTTGAACTTCAAGATTTTGACTCCCGTGATAATCTTGAACTTCAAGATTTTGACTCCCGTGATAATCTTGAACTTCAAGATTTTGCCTCCCGTGATAATCTTGAACTTCAAGATTTTGACTCCGTGATAATCTTGAACTTCAGATTTTGACTACTGTGATAAACTTGAACTTCAAGATTTTGACTCCGTGATAATCTTGAACTTCAAGATTTTGACTACTGTGATAATCTTGAACTTCAAGATTTTGACTACTGTGATAAACTTGAACTTCAAGATTTTGACTCCGTGATAATCTTGAACTTAAGATTGACTACTGTGATAATCTTGAACTTCAAGATTTTGACTCCCGTGATAATCTTGAACTTCAAGATTTTGACTCCCGTTTTAATCTTGAACTTCAAGATTTTGACTCCCGTGATAATCTTGAACTTCAAGATTTTGACTCCTGTGATAATCTTGAACTTCAAGATTTTGACTCCTGATAATCTTGAACTTCAAGATTTTGACTCCCGTTATAATCTTGAACTTCAAGATTTTGACTAACGTGATAATCTTGAACTTCAAGATTTTGACTCCCGTGATAATCTTGAACTTCAAGATTTTGACTCCCGTTTTAATCTTGAACTTCAAGATTTTGACTACTGTGATAATCTTGAACTTCAAGATTTTGACTCCCGTTATAATCTTGAACTTCAAGATTTTGACTCCCGTGATAATATTAAACTTCAATTTTGACTCCGTTATAACCTTGAACTTCAAGATTTTGACTCCCGGGATAATCTTGAACTTCAAGATTTTGACCCCGTTATAATCTTGAACTTCAAGATTTTGACTCCTCTGATAATCTTGAATTTCAAGATTTTGAGCGTGATAATCTTGAACTTTAAGATTTTGACTCCGTGATAATCTTGAACTTCGAATTTGACTCCGTTATAATCTTGAACTTCAAGATTTGCACTTCATAATCTTGAACTTCAAGATTTTGACTCCGTGATAATCTTGAACTTCAAGATTTTGACTTCCGTTATAATCTTGAACTTCAAGATTTTGACTCCCGTGATAATCTTGAACTTCAAGATTTTGACTTCCGTTATAATCTTGAACTTCAAGATTTTGACTCCCGTGATAATCTTGAACTTCAAGATTTTGACTCCTGTGATAATCTTGAACTTCAAGATTTTGACTCCGTGATAATCTTGAACTTCAAGATTTTGACTCCCGTTATAATCTTGAACTTCAAGATTTTATCCGTGATATCTTGACTTCAAGATTTTGACTCCCGTGATAATCTTGAACTTCAAAATTTTGACTCCCGTTTTAATCTTGAACTTCAAGATTTTGACTCCGTGATAATCTTGAACTTCAAAATTTTGACTCCCGTTATAATCTTGAACTTCAATTTTCTCCCGTGATAATCTTAAACTTCAATTTTGACTCCGTTATAATCTTGAACTTCAAGATTTGACTCCGGGATAATCTTGAACTTCAAGATTTGCCCTTATATCTTGAACTTCATTTTGACTCCTCTGATAATCTTGAATTCAGATTTTGTTGATAATCTTGACTCAAATTTTGACTCCCGATATTGACTAATTTCCGTTATTTTATTAAATTTGACCTTATATCTTGAACTTCAATTTTGACTCCCTGATAATCTACTCATCCTTATAATCTTGAACTTCAAGATTTTGACTCCGTGATAATCTTAACTTCAATTTTGACTCCCGTTATAATCTTGAACTTCAAATTTTGACTCCCGTATAATCTTGAACTCAGATTTTGACTCCTGATAATCTTGAACTTCAGATTTTGACTCCGTGATAATCTTGAACTTCAAGATTTTGCTCCGTTTAATCTTGAACTTCAGATTTTGACTCCGTTATATCTTGAACTTCAAAATTTTACTCCGGTATATCTTGATTAATTTTACTCCCGTGATAATTTAACTTCAATTTTGCTCCGTTAATCTTGAACTTCAAGATTTTACTCCGGATAATCTTAACTTCAGATTTTGACTCCCTATAATCTTGAACTTCAAGATTTTGACTCCTCTGATAATCTTGAACTTCAGATTTTGACTCTGTGATAATCTTGAACTTCGATTTTGATCCTGATAATCTTGACTTCGATTTTGACTCCGTTATAATCTTGAACTTCAAGATTTGACTCGTTATAATCTTGAACTTCAAGATTTTGCCCCGTTATAATCTTAACTTCAATTTTGACTCCTGATATCTTGAACTTCAAATTTTGACTCCCGTGATATCTTGAACTTCAAATTTTGACTCCGTTATAATTTGAACTTCAAGATTTTGCTCCGTGATAATCTTGAACTTCAAGATTTTGTCGCCGTGATAATCTTGAACTTCAAGATTTTATCTGTGATAATCTTGAACTTCAAGATTTTGACTCTGATAATCTTGAACTTCAGATTTTGATCCCGGATAATCTTGAACTTCAAGATTTTGACTGCCGTGATATCTTGAACTTCAAGATTTTGACTCCGTGATAATCTTGAACTTCAAGATTTTGATACGTGATAATCTTGAACTTCAAGATTTTGTCTCCGTGATAATCTTGAACTTCAGATTTTGACTCCCGTATAATCTTGAACTTCAGATTTTGACTCCCGTGATAATCTGAACTTCAATTTTACTCCTTATAATCTTGAACTTCAAATTTTACTCCCGTGATAATCTTGAACTTCAAGATTTTGATCCGATAATCTTGAACTCAAGATTTTGACTCCCGTGATAATCTTGAACTTCAGATTTTGACTCGTGATAATCTTGAACTTCAAGATTTTGACTCCGTGATAATTTGAACTCAGATTTTGACTACTGTGATAATCTTGAACTTCAAGATTTTGACTCCCGTGATAATCTTGAACTTCAAGATTTTGACTACTGTGATAATCTTGAACTCAGATTTTGACTCCGTGATAAACTTGAACTTCAAGATTTTGACTCCCGTGATAATCTTGAACTTCAAGATTTTGACTACTGTGATAATCTTGAACTTCAAGATTTTGACTCCCGTGATAATCTTGAACTTCAAGATTTTGACTCCGTGATAATCTTGAACTCAAGATTTTGACTCCCGTGATAATCTTGAACTCAAGATTTTGACTCCCGTGATAATCTTGAACTTCAAGATTTTGACTCCGTGATAATCTTGAACTTCAAGATTTTACTACCGTGATAATCTTGAACTTCAAATTTTGACTACTGTGATAAACTTGAACTTCAATTTTGACTCCGTGATAATCTTGAACTTCAAGATTTTGACTCCGTGATAATCTTGATCAAGATTTACTCCGTTATAATCTTGAACTTCAAGATTTTGACTCCGGATAATCTTGAACTTCAAGATTTTGACTCCCTGATAATCTTGAACTCAAGATTTTGACTACTGTGATAAACTTGAACTTCAAGATTTTGTCTCCCGTGATAATCTTGAACTTCAAGATTTTGACTACTGTGATAATCTTGAACTTCAAGATTTTGACTCCCGTGATAATCTTGAACTTCAAGATTTTGACTACTGTGATAATCTTGAAATTCAAGATTTTGACTCCCGTGATAATCTTGAACTTCAAGATTTTGACTCCCGTTATAATCTTGAACTTCAAGATTTTGACTACTGTGATAATCTTGAACTTCAAGATTTTGACTCCCGTGATAATCTTGAACTTCAAGATTTTGTCTGCCGTGATAATCTTGAACTTCAAGATTTTGACTACTGTGATAATCTTGAACTTCAAGATTTTGACTCCCGTGATAATCTTGAACTTCAAGATTTTGACTCCCGTGATAATCTTGAACTTCATGATTTTGACTACTGTGATAATCTTGAACTTCAAGATTTTGTCTGCCGTGATAATCTTGAACTTCAAGATTTTGACTACTGTGATAATCTTGAACTTCAAGATTTTGACTCCCGTGATAATCTTGAACTTCAAGATTTTGACTCCCGTGATAATCTTGAACTTCAAGATTTTGACTACTGTGATAATCTTGAACTTCAAGATCTTGTCTGCCGTGATAATCTTGAACTTCAAGATTTTGACTCCCGTTATAATCTTGAACATCAAGATTTTAACTCCCTTGATAATCTTGAACTTCAATATTTTGACTCCCGTTATAATCTTGAACTTCAAGATTTTGACTCCCGTGTTAATCGTGAACTTCAAGATTTTGACCCCCGTGATAATCTTGAACTTCAAGATTTTGACTCCCGTGATAATCTTGAACTTCAAGATTTTGACTCCCGTTATAATCTTGAACTTCAAGATTTTGACTCCCGTTATAATCTTGAACTTCAAAATTTTGACTCCCGAGATAATCTTGAACTTCAAGATTTTGACTCCCGTGATAATCTTGAACTTCAAGATTTTGACTCCCGTGATAATCTTGAACTTCAAGATTTTGACCCCCGTGATAATCTTGAACTTCAAGATTTTGACTCCCGTGATAATCTTGAACTTCAAGATTTTGACTCCCGTGATAATCTTGAACTTCAAGATTTTGACTCCCGTTATAATCTTGAACTTCAAGATTTTGTCTGCCGTGATAATCTTGAACTTCAAGATTTTGACTCCTGTTATAATCTTGAACTTCAAGATTTTGACTACTGTGATAATCTTGAACTTCAAGATTTTGTCTGCCGAGATAATCTTGAACTTCAAGATTTTGACTCCCGTGATAATCTTGAACTTCAAGATTTTGACTCCTGTTATAATCTTGAACTTCAAGATTTTGACTCCCGTGATAATCTTGAACTTCAAGATTTTGACTCCCGTGATAATCTTGAACTTAAAGATTTTGTCAGCCGTGATAATCTTGAACTTCAAGATTTTGACTCCTGTTATAATCTTGAACTTCAAGATTTTGACTACTGTGATAATCTTGAACTTGAAGATTTTGTCTGCCGTGATAATCTTGAACTTCAAATTTTGACTCCCGTTTTAATCTTGAACTTCAAGATTTTGACTACTGTGATAATCTTGAACTTCAAGATTTTGACTCCTGTTATAATCTTGAACTTCAAGATTTTGACTGCCGTTATAATCTTGAACTTCAAGATTTTGACTCCCGTTATAATCTTGAACTTCAAGTTTTGACTCCCTTGATAATCTTGAACTTCAATATTTTGACTCCCGTTATAATCTTGAACTTCAAAATTTTGACTCCCGTGATAATCTTGAACTTCAAGATTTTGACCTCCGTGATAATCTTGAACTTCAAGATTTTGACTCCCGTGATAATCTTGAACTTCAAAATTTTGACTCCCGTTTTAATCTTGAACTTCAAGATTTGGACTCCCGTGATAATCTTGAACTTCAAGATTTTGACTCCCGTTATAATCTTGAACTTCAAGATTTTGACTCCCGTGATAATCTTGAACTTCAAGATTTTGACTCCTGTGATAATCTTGAACTTCAAGATTTTAACTCCCGTGATAATCTTGAACTTCAAGATTTTGACTCCCGTTATAATCTTGAACTTCAAGATTTTGACTACTGTGATAATCTTGAACTTCAAGATTTTGACTCCCGTGATAATCTTGAACTTCAAGATTTTGACTCCCGTTTTAATCTTGAACTTCAAGATTTTGACTACTGTGATAATCTTGAACTTCAAGATTTTGACTCCCGTTATAATCTTGAACTTCAAGATTTTGACTCCCGTGATAATCTTGAACTTCAAGATTTTGACTCCGTTATAATCTTGAACTTCAAGATTTTGACTACCGTGATAATCTTGAACTTCAAGATTTTGTCTGCCGAGATAATCTTGAACTTCAAGATTTTGACTCCCGTGATAATCTTGAACTTCAAGATTTTGACTCCTGTTATAATCTTGAACTTCAAGATTTTGACTCCCGTGATAATCTTGAACTTCAAGATTTTGACCCCCGTGATAATCTTGAACTTCAAGATTTTGTCTGCCGTGATAATCTTGAACTTCAAGATTTTGACTCCTGTTATAATCTTGAACTTCAAGATTTTGACTACTGTGATAATCTTGAACTTCAAGATTTTGTCTCCCGTGATAATCTTGAACTTCAACATTTTGACTCCCGTTTTAATCTTGAACTTCAAGATTTTGACTCCTGTTATAATCTTGAACTTCAAGATTTTGACTTCCGTTATAATCTTGAACTTCAAGATTTTGACTCCCGTTATAATCTTGAACTTCAAGTTTTGACTCCCTTGATAATCTTGAACTTCAATATTTTGACTCCCGTTATAATCTTGAACTTCAAAATTTTGACTCCCGTGATAATCTTGAACTTCAAGATTTTGACCCCCGTGATAATCTTGAACTTCAAGATTTTGACTCCCGTGATAATCTTGAACTTCAAAATTTTGACTCCCGTTTTAATCTTGAACTTCAAGATTTGGACTCCCGTGATAATCTTGAACTTCAAGATTTTGACTCCCGTTTTAATCTTGAACTTCAAGATTTTGACTCCCGTGATAATCTTGAACTTCAAGATTTTGACTCCTGTGATAATCTTGAACTTCAAGATTTTGACTCCCGTGATAATCTTGAACTTCAAGATTTTGACTCTGTGATAATCTTGAACTTCAAGATTTTGACTCCCGTGATAATCTTGAACTTCAAGATTTTGACTCCCGTTTTAATCTTGAACTTCAAGATTTTGACTACTGTGATAATCTTGAACTTCAAGATTTTGACTCCCGTTATAATCTTGAACTTCAAGATTTTGACTCCCGTGATAATATTAAACTTCATGATTTTGACTCCCGTTATAATCTTGAACTTCAAGATTTTGACTCCCGGGATAATCTTGAACTTCAAGATTTTGACCCCCGTTATAATCTTGAACTTCAAGATTTTGACTCCTCTGATAATCTTGAACTTCAAGATTTTGACCCTGTGATAATCTTGAACTTTAAGATTTTGACTCCCGTGATAATCTTGAACTTCAAGATTTTGACTCCCGTTATAATCTTGAACTTCAAGATTTGCACTCCCGTTATAATCTTGAACTTCAAGATTTTGACTCCCGTGATAATCTTGAACTTCAAGATTTTGACTTCCGTTATAATCTTGAACTTCAAGATTTTGACTCCGTGATAATCTTGAACTTCAAGATTTTGACCCGTTATAATCTTGAACTTCAAGATTTTGACTCCCGTGATAATCTTGAACTTCAAGATTTTGACTCCTGTGATAATCTTGAACTTCAAGATTTTGACTCCCGTGATAATCTTGAACTTCAAGATTTTGACTCCCGTTATAATCTTGAACTTCAAGATTTTGACTCCTGTGATAATCTTGAACTTCAAGATTTTGACTCCCGTGATAATCTTGAACTTCAAGATTTTGACTCCGTAATCTTGAACTTCAAGATTTTGACTACTGTGATAATCTTGAACTTCAAGATTTTGACTCCCGTTATAATCTTGAACTTCAAGATTTTGACTCCCGTGATAATATTAAACTTCATGATTTTGACTCCCGTTATAATCTTGAACTTCAAGATTTTGACTCCCGGGATAATCTTGAACTTCAAGATTTTGACCCCCGTTATAATCTTGAACTTCAAGATTTTGACTCCTCTGATAATCTTGAACTTCAAGATTTTGATGCGTGATAATCTTGAACTTTAAGATTTTGACTCCCGTGATAATCTTGAACTTAGAGATTTGAACTCCGTTATAATCTTGAACTTCAAGATTTGACTTCCGTTATAATCTTGAACTTCAAGATTTTGACTCCCGTGATAATCTTGAACTTCAAGATTTTGACTTCCGTTATAATCTTGAACTTCAAGATTTTGACTCCCGTGATAATCTTGAACTTCAAGATTTTGACTTCCGTTATAATCTTGAACTTCAAAATTTTGACTCCTGTGATAATCTTGAACTTCAAGATTTTGACTCCCGTGATAATCTTGAACTTCAAGATTTTGACTCCGTGATAATCTTGAACTTCAAGATTTTGACTCCCGTTTTAATCTTGAACTTCAAGATTTTGACTCCCGTTATCATCTTGAACTTCAAGATTTGACTCTATAGTCTTGAATAAATTTGACTCCCGTATAATAACTCAAATCCGTTTTCTTGAACTTCAAGATTTTGACTCCCGGGATAATCTTGAACTTCAAGATTTTGACTCCCGTTATAATCTTGAACTTCAAGATTTTGACTCCTCTGATAATCTTGAACTTCAAGATTTTGACTCCTGTGATAATCTTGAACTTCAAGATTTTGACTCCCGTAATAATCTTGAACTTCAAGATTTTGACTCCCGTTATAATCTTGAACTTCAAGATTTGCACCCTTATAATCTTGAACTTCAAGATTTTGACCCCGTTATAATCTTGAACTTCAATTTTGACTCCGTGATAATCTTGAACTTCAAGATTTTGACTCCCGTGATAATCTTGAACATCAAGATTTTGACTCCCGGATAATCTTGAACTTCAGATTTTGACTCCCGTGATAATCTTGAACTCAAGATTTTGTCTCCCGTGATAATCTTGAACTTCAAAATTTTACTCTGTGATAATCTTGAACTTCAAAATTTTGACTCCCGTGATAATCTTGAACTTCAGATTTTGACTCCCGTGATATCTTGAACTCAAGATTTTGTCTCCCGTGATAATCTTGAACTTCAAGATTTTGACTCCCGTGATAATCTTGAACTTCAAGATTTTGACTCCTGTGATAATCTTGAACTTCAAGATTTTGTCTCCCGTGATAATCTTGAACTTCAAGATTTTGACTCCGTTATAATCTTGAACTTCAAGATTTTGACTCCGTGATAATCTTGAACTTCAAGATTTTAACTCCCGTTATAATCTTGAACTTCAAGATTTTGACTCCCGTGATAATCTTGAACTTCAAGATTTTGACTCCCGTGATAATCTTGAACTTCAAGATTTTGACTCCCGTGATAATCTTGAACTTCAAATTTTGACTACTGTGATAATCTTAACTTCAAGATTTTGACTCCGTGATAATCTTGAACTTCAAAATTTTGACTACTGTGATAATCTTGAACTTCAAGATTTTGACTCCGTGATAATCTTGAACTTCAAGATTTTGACTCTGTGATAATCTTGAACTTCAAGATTTTGACTACTGTGATAAACTTGAACTTCAAGATTTTGACTCCCGTGATAATCTTGAACTTCAAGATTTTGACTACTGTGATAATCTTGAACTTCAAGATTTTGACTCCGTGATAATCTTGAACTTCAAGATTTTGACTCCCGTGATAATCTTGAACTTCAAGATTTTGACTCCCGTGATAATCTTGAACTTCAAGATTTTGACTCCCGTGATAATCTTGAACTTCAAGATTTTGACTCCCGTGATAATCTTGAACTTCAAGATTTTGACTCCTGTGATAATCTTGAACTTCAAGATTTTGACTCCCGTGATAAACTTGAACTTCAAGATTTTGACTCCGTGATAATCTTGAACTTCAAGATTTTGACTCCTGTGATAAACTTGAACTTCAAGATTTTGACTCCGTGATAATCTTGAACTTCAAGTTGACTCCGGATAATCTTGAACTTCAAGATTTAACTCCGTTATAATCTTGAACTTCAAGATTTGATCCGTGATAATCTGAACTTCAGATTTTGACTCCCGATAATCTTGAACTTCAGATTTTGACTACTGTGATAAACTTGAACTTCAAGATTTTGTCTGCCGTGATAATCTTGAACTCAAGATTTTGACTACGTGATAATCTTGAACTTCAAGATTTGACTCCCGTGATAATCTTGAACTTCAAGATTTTGACTACTGTGATAATCTTGAAATCAAGATTTGACTCCCGTGATAATCTTGAACTTCAAGATTTTGACTCCGTTATAATCTTGAACTTCAAGATTTTGACTACTGTGATAATCTTGAACTTCAAGATTTTGACTCCCGTGATAATCTTGAACTTCAAGATTTTGTCTGCCGTGATAATCTTGAACTTCAAGATTTTGACTACTGTGATAATCTTGAACTTCAAGATTTTGACTCCCGTGATAATCTTGAACTTCAAGATTTTGACTCCCGTGATAATCTTGAACTTCAGATTTTGACTACTGTGATAATCTTGAACTTCAAGATTTTGTCTGCCGTGATAATCTTGAACTTCAAGATTTTGACTACTGTGATAATCTTGAACTTCAAGATTTTGACTCCCGTGATAATCTTGAACTTCAAGATTTTGACTCCCGTGATAATCTTGAACTTCAAGATTTTGACTACTGTGATAATCTTGAACTTCAAGATCTTGTCTGCCGTGATAATCTTGAACTTCAAGATTTTGACTCCCGTTATAATCTTGAACATCAAGATTTTAACTCCCTTGATAATCTTGAACTTCAATATTTTGACTCCCGTTATAATCTTGAACTTCAAGATTTTGACTCCCGTGATAATCGTGAACTTCAAGATTTTGACGCCCGTGATAATCTTGAACTTCAAGATTTTGACTCCCGTGATAATCTTGAACTTCAAGATTTTGACTCCGTTATAATCTTGAACTTCAAGATTTTGACTCCCGTTATAATCTTGAACTTCAAAATTTTGACTCCCGTGATAATCTTGAACTTCAAGATTTTGACTCCCGTTATAATCTTGAACTTCAAGATTTTGACTCCCGTGATAATCTTGAACTTCAAGATTTTGACCCCCGTGATAATCTTGAACTTCAAGATTTTGACTCCCGTGATAATCTTGAACTTCAAGATTTTGACTCCCGTGATAATCTTGAACTTCAAGATTTTGACTCCCGTTATAATCTTGAACTTCAAGATTTTGTCTGCCGTGATAATCTTGAACTTCAAGATTTTGACTCCTGTTATAATCTTGAACTTCAAGATTTTGACTACTGTGATAATCTTGAACTTCAAGATTTTGTCTGCCGAGATAATCTTGAACTTCAAGATTTTGACTCCCGTGATAATCTTCAACTTCAAGATTTTGACTCCTGTTATAATCTTGAACTTCAAGATTTTGACTCCCGTGATAATCTTGAACTTCAAGATTTTGACTCCCGTGATAATCTTGAACTTAAAGATTTTGTCAGCCGTGATAATCTTGAACTTCAAGATTTTGACTCCTGTTATAATCTTGAACTTCAAGATTTTGACTACTGTGATAATCTTGAACTTGAAGATTTTGTCTGCCGTGATAATCTTGAACTTCAACATTTTGACTCCCGTTTTAATCTTGAACTTCAAGATTTTGACTACTGTGATAATCTTGAACTTCAAGATTTTGACTCCTGTTATAATCTTGAACTTCAAGATTTTGACTGCCGTTATAATCTTGAACTTCAAGATTTTGACTCCCGTTATAATCTTGAACTTCAAGTTTTGAATCCCTTGATAATCTTGAACTTCAATATTTTGACTCCCGTTATAATCTTGAACTTCAAAATTTTGACTCCCGTGATAATCTTGAACTTCAAGATTTTGACCTCCGTGATAATCTTGAACTTCAAGATTTTGACTCCCGTGATAATCTTGAACTTCAAAATTTTGACTCCCGTTTTAATCTTGAACTTCAAGATTTGGACTCCCGTGATAATCTTGAACTTCAAGATTTTGACTCCCGTTATAATCTTGAACTTCAAGATTTTGACTCCCGTGATAATCTTGAACTTCAAGATTTTGACTCCTGTGATAATCTTGAACTTCAAGATTTTAACTCCCGTGATAATCTTGAACTTCAAGATTTTGACTCCCGTTATAATCTTGAACTTCAAGATTTTGACTACTGTGATAATCTTGAACTTCAAGATTTTGACTCCCGTGATAATCTTGAACTTCAAGATTTTGACTCCCGTTATAATCTTGAACTTCAAGATTTTGACTACTGTGATAATCTTGAACTTCAAGATTTTGACTCCCGTTATAATCTTGAACTTCAAGATTTTGACTCCCGTGATAATCTTGAACTTCAAGATTTTGACTCCCGTGATAATCTTGAACATCAAGATTTTGACTTCCGTTATAATCTTGAACTTCAAGATTTTGACCTCCGTGATAATCTTGAACTTCAAGATTTTGACTCCCGTGATAATCTTGAACTTCAAGATTTTGACCTCCGTGATAATCTTGAACTTCAAGATTTTGACTCCCGTGATAATCTTGAACTTCAAAATTTTGACTCCCGTTATAATCTTGAACTTCAAGATTTGGACTCCCGTGATAATCTTGAACTTCAAGATTTTGACTCCCGTTATAATCTTGAACTTCAAGATTTTGACTCCCTTGATAATCTTGAACTTCAAGATTTTGACTCCCGTGATAATCTTGAACTTCAAGATTTTAACTCCCGTGATAATCTTGAACTTCAAGATTTTGACTCCCGTTATAATCTTGAACTTCAAGATTTTGACTACTGTGATAATCTTGAACTTCAAGATTTTGACTCCCGTGATAATCTTGAACTTCAAGATTTTGACTCCCGTTATAATCTTGAACTTCAAGATTTTGACTCTGTGATAATCTTGAACTTCAGATTTTGACTCCCGTTATAATCTTGAACTTCAAGATTTTGACTCCCGTGATATCTTGAACTTCAAGATTTTGACTTCCGTGATAATCTTGAACTTCAAGATTTTGACTCCCGTTATAATCTTGAACTTCAAAATTTTGACTCCCGTGATAATCTTGAACTTCAAGATTTTGACTCCCGTGATAATCTTGAACATCAAGATTTTGACTTCCGTTATAATCTTGAACTTCAAGATTTTGACTCCCGTTTTAATCTTGAACTTCAAGATTTTGACTCCCGTATCATCTTGAACTTCAAGATTTTGACTCCGGTATAATCTTGAACTTCAAATTTTGACTCCCGTATAATATTAACTCAAATTTTGACTCCGTTATAATCTTGAACTTCAAGATTTTGACTCCCGGGATAATCTTGAACTTCAAGATTTTGACTCGTTATAATCTTGAACTTCAAGATTTTGACTCCTCTGATAATCTTGAACTTCAAGATTTTGACTCCTGTGATAATCTTGAACTTCAAGATTTTGACTCCCGTGATAATCTTGAACTTCAAGATTTTGACTCCCGTTATAATCTTGAACTTCAAGATTTGCACTTCCGTTATAATCTTGAACTTCAAGATTTTGACTCCGTTATAATCTTGAACTTCAAGATTTTGACTCCCGTGATAATCTTAACTTTAAGATTTTCCCCCGTGATAATCGAACTTCAAATTTTGCTCCCGTGATAATCTTGAACTTCAAGATTTTGACTCCCGTTATAATCTTGAACTTCAAGATTTTGACTCCCGTTATAATCTTGAACTTCAAAATTTTGACTCCCGTGATAATCTTGAACTTCAAGATTTTACTCCCGTTATAATCTTGAACTTCAAAATTTTGACTCCCGTGATAATCTTGAACTTCAAGATTTTGACCCCCGTGATAATCTTGAACTTCAAGATTTTGACTCGTGATAATCTTGAACTTCAAGATTTTGACTCCCGTGATAATCTTGAACTTCAAGATTTTGACTCCTGTTATAATCTTGAACTTCAAGATTTTGTCGCCGTGATAATCTTGAACTTTAAGATTTTGACTCTGTTATAATCTTGAACTTCAAGATTTTGACTACTGTGATAATCTTGAACTTCAAGATTTTGTCTGCCGAGATAATCTTGAACTTCAAGATTTTGACTCCCGTGATAATCTTGAACTTCAAGATTTTGACTCTGTTATAATCTTGAACTTCAAGATTTTGACTCCTGTGATAATCTGAACTTCAAGATTTTGACTCCGTGATAATCTTGAACTTCAAGATTTTGACTCCCGTGATAATCTTGAACTTCAAGATTTTGACTCCCGTGATATCTTGAACTTCAAGATTTTGACTCCCGTGATAATCTTGAACTTCAAGATTTTGACTACTGTGATAATCTTGAACTTCAAGATTTTGTCTCCCGTGATAATCTTGAACTTCAACATTTTGACTCCCGTTTAATCTTGAACTTCAAGATTTTGACTACTGTGATAATCTTGAACTGCAAGATTTTGACTCCGTTATAATCTTGAACTTCAAGATTTTGACTCCTGTGATAATCTTGAACTTCGATTTTGACTCCCGTGATAATCTTGAACCAAGATTTTGACTCCCGTGATAATCTGAACTTAAATTTTGTCTCCCGTGATAATCTTGAACTTCAAGATTTTGACTCCGTTATAATCTTGAACTTCAAGATTTTGACTCCTGTGATAATCTTGAACTTCAAGATTTTGTCTGCCGTGATAATCTTGAACTTCAAATTTTGACTCCCTTTAATCTTGACTTCATTTTACTCCCGTGATAATCTTGAACTCAAGATTGTCGCCGGAAACACTCAAGATTTTGACTCCCGTTTTAATCTTGAACTTCAAGATTTTGACTCCTCTGATAATCTTGAACTTCAAGATTTTGACTCCGTTAATCTTGAACTTCAAGATTTTGACTCCGTTATATCTTGACTTCAGATTTTCCTCCCGTTATAATCTTGAACTTCAAGATTTTGACTCCCGTGATAATTTAACTTCAATTTTGACTCCGTTATAATCTTGAACTTCAAGATTTTGACTCCCGGGATAATCTTGAACTTCAAGATTTTGACTCCCGTGATAATCTTGAACTTCAAATTTTGACTCTGATAATCTTGAACTTCAAGATTTTGTCTCCCGTGATAATCTTGAACTTCAAGATTTTGACTCCCGTGATAATCTTGAACTTCAAGATTTTGACTCCCGTTATAATCTTGAACTTCAAGATTTTCACTCCCGTTATAATCTTGAACTTCAAGATTTTGACTCCCGTGATAATCTTAAACTTCAAATTTTGACTCCGTTATAATCTTGAACTTCAAGATTTTGACTCCTCTGATAATCTTGAACTTCAAGATTTTGACTCCGTGATAATCTTGAACTTCAAGATTTGCACTTCCGTTATAATCTTGAACTTCAGATTTTGACTCCGTTATAATCTTGAACTTAAATTTTACTCCGTGATAATCTTGAACTTCAAGATTTTGACTCCGTGATAATCTTGAACTTCAAGATTTTGACTCCGTTATAATCTTGAACTTCAAGATTTTGACTACTGTGATAATCTTGAACTTCAAGATTTTGACTCCCGTGATAATCTTGAACTTCAAGATTTTGACTCCCGTGATAATCTTGAACTTCAAGATTTTGACTCCCGTTATAATCTTGAACTTCAAGATTTTGACTACTGTGATAATCTTGAACTTCAGATTTTGACTCCCGTGATAATCTTGAACTTCAAGATTTTGACTACTGTGATAATCTTGAACTTCAAGATTTTGCTCCCGTTTTAATCTTGAACTTCAAAATTTTGACTCCGTGATAATCTTGAACTCAGATTTTACTCGTGATAATCTTGAACTTCAGATTTTGACTCCCTTATAATCTTGAACTTCAAATTTTGACTCCCGTGATAATTTACTTCAATTTTACTCCTTATAATCTTGCTAATTCTGAATCTTGTTCATTTGCCCTTCTTACTGTTCCCCTTATTATTGACTCCCGTGTAATTCTTCAATTTTCCCGTGATAATCTTGAACTTCAGATTTTGACTCCGTGATAATCTTGAACTTCAATTTTGACCCGTTATCATCTTGAACTTCAAGATTTTGACTCCCTATAGTCTTGAACTTCAAGATTTTGACTCCCGTGATAATCTTAACTTCATGATTTTACTCTAATTTGAACTTCAAGATTTTGACTCGATAATCTTGAACTTCAAGATTTTGACTCCGTTATAATCTTCAACTTCAAGATTTTGACTCCTCTGATAATCTTGAACTTCAAGATTTTGACTCCTGTGATAATCTTGAACTTCAAGATTTTGACTCCCGTGATAATCTTGAACTTCAAGATTTTGACTCCCGTTATAATCTTGAACTTCAAGATTTGCACTCCGTTATAATCTTGAACTTCAAGATTTGCACTTCCGTTATAATCTTGAACTTCAAGATTTTGACTCCCGTTATAATCTTGAACTTCAAAATTTTGACTCCCGTGATAATCTTGAACTTCAAGATTTTGACTCCCGTGATAATCTTGAACTTCAAGATTTTGACTTCCGTTATAATCTTGAACTTCAAGATTTTGACTCCCGTTTTAATATTGAACTTAAAGATTTTGACTACTGTGATAACCTTGAACTTCAAGATTTTGACTCCCGTTATAATCTTGAACTTCAAGATTTGCACTTCCGTTATAATCTTGAACTTCAAGATTTTGACTCCCGTTATAATCTTGAACATCAAGATTTTAACTCCCTTGATAATCTTGAACTTCAATATTTTGACTCCCGTTATAATCTTGAACTTCAAGATTTTGACTCCCGTGATAATCGTGAACTTCAAGATTTTGACCCCCGTGATAATCTTGAACTTCAAGATTTTGACTCCCGTGATAACCTTGAACTTCAAGATTTTGACTCCCGTTATAATCTTGAACTTCAAGATTTTGACTCCCGTTATAATCTTGAACTTCAAAATTTTGACTCCCGTGATAATCTTGAACTTCAAGATTTTGACTCCCGTTATAATCTTGAACTTCAAGATTTTGACTCCCGTGATAATCTTGAACTTCAAGATTTTGACCCCCGTGATAATCTTGAACTTCAAGATTTTGACTCCCGTGATAATCTTGAACTTCAAGATTTTGACTCCCGTGATAATCTTGAACTTCAAGATTTTGACTCCCGTTATAATCTTGAACTTCAAAATTTTGTCTGCCGTGATAATCTTGAACTTCAAGATTTTGACTCCTGTTATAATCTTGAACTTCAAGATTTTGACTCCTGTGATAATCTTGAACTTCAAGATTTTGTCTGCCGAGATAATCTTGAACTTCAAGATTTTGACTCCCGTGATAATCTTGAACTTCAAGATTTTGACTCCTGTTATAATCTTGAACTTCAAGATTTTGACTCCTGTGATAATCTTGAACTTCAAGATTTTGACTCCCGTGATAATCTTGAACTTCAAGATTTTGACTCCCGTGATAATCTTGAACTTCAAGATTTTGTCTGCCGTGATAATCTTGAACTTCAAGATTTTGACTCCTGTTATAATCTTGAACTTCAAGATTTTGACTCCTGTGATAATCTTGAACTTCAAGATTTTGTCCGCCGTGATAATCTTGAACTTCAACATTTTGACTCCCGTTTTAATCTTAAACTACAAGATTTTGACTACTGTGATAATCTTGAACTTTAAGATTTTGTCTCCCGTGATAATCTTGAACTTCAAGATTTTGTCTGCCGTGATAATCTTGAACTTCAAGATTTTGACTCCCGTTATAATCTTGAACTTCAAGATTTTGACTCCTCTGATAATCTTGAACTTCAAGATTTTGACTCCCGTTTTAATCTTGAACTTCAAGATTTTGACTTCCGTTATCATCTTGAACTTCAAGATTTTGACTCCCGTTATAATCTTGAACTTCAAGATTTTGACTCCCGTGATAATCTTAAACTTCATGATTTTGACTCCCGTTATAATCTTGAACTTCAAGATTTTGACTCCCGGGATAATCTTGAACTTCAAGATTTTGACTCCCGTGATAATCTTGAACTTCAAGATTTTGACTCCCGTGATAATCTTGAACTTCAAGAGTTTGTCTGCCGTGATAATCTTGAACTTCAAGATTTTGACTCCCGTGATAATCTTGAACTTCAAGATTTTGACTCCCGTTATAATCTTGAACTTCAAGATTTTCACTCCCGTTATAATCTTGAACTTCAAGATTTTGACTCCCGTGATAATATTAAACTTCATGATTTTTCTCCCGTTATATAATCTTGAACTTCAAGATTTTGACTCCCGGGATAATCTTAAACTTCAAGATTTTGACTCCCGTTATAATCTTGAACTTCAAGATTTTGACTCCCGTTTTAATCTTGAACTTCAAGATTTTGACTCCCGTTATAATCTTGAACTTCAAGATTTGCACTTCCGTTATAATCTTGAACTTCAAGATTTTGACTCCCGTTATAATCTTGAACTTCAAGATTTTGTCTCCCGTGATAATCTTGAACTTCAAGATTTTGACTCCTGTTATAATCTTGAACTTCAAGATTTTGACTCCTGTGATAATCTTGAACTTCAAGATTTTGTCTCCCGAGATAATCTTGAACTTCAAGATTTTGACTCCCGTGATAATCTTGAACTTCAAGATTTTGACTCCTGTTATAATCTTGAACTTCAAGATTTTGACTACTGTGATAATCTTGAACTTCAAGATTTTGACTCCCGTGATAATCTTGAACTTCAAGATTTTGACTCCCGTGATAATCTTGAACTTAAAGATTTTGTCTGCCGTGATAATCTTGAACTTCAAGATTTTGACTCCTGTTATAATCTTGAACTTCAAGATTTTGACTCCTGTGATAATCTTGAACTTGAAGATTTTGTCTCCCGTGATAATCTTGAACTTCAACATTTTGACTCCCGTTATAATCTTGAACTTCAAGATTTTGACTCCTGTGATAATCTTGAACTTCAAGATTTTGTCTCCCGTGATAATCTTGAACTTCAAGATTTTGTCTCCCGTGATAATCTTGAACTTCAAGATTTTGACTCCCGTTTTAATCTTGAACTTCAAGATTTTGACTCCTCTGATAATCTTGAACTTCAAGATTTTGACTCCCGTTATAATCTTGAACTTCAAGATTTTGACTCCCGTTATAATCTTGAACTTCAAGATTTTGACTCCCGTTATAATCTTGAACTTCAAGATTTTGACTCCCGTGATAATATTAAACTTCAAGATTTTGACTCCCGTTATAATCTTGAACTTCAAGATTTTGACTCCCGGGATAATCTTGAACTTCAAGATTTTGACTCCCGTGATAATCTTGAACTGCAAGATTTTGACTCCTCTGATAATCTTGAACTTCAAGATTTTGACTCCCGTTATAATCTTGAACTTCAAGATTTTGACTCCCGTTATAATCTTGAACTTCAAGATTTTGACTCCCGTTTTAATCTTGAACTTCAAGATTTTGACTCCCGTTATAATCTTGAACTTCAAGATTTGCACTTCCGTTATAATCTTGAACTTCAAGATTTTGACTCCCGTTATAATCTTGAACTTCAAGATTTTGTCTGCCGTGATAATCTTGAACTTCAAGATTTTGACTCCTGTTATAATCTTGAACTTCAAGATTTTGACTACTGTGATAATCTTGAACTTCAAGATTTTGTCTGCCGAGATAATCTTGAACTTCAAGATTTTGACTCCTGTGATAATCTTGAACTTCAAGATTTTGACTCCTGTTATAATCTTGAACTTCAAGATTTTGACTACTGTGATAATCTTGAACTTCAAGATTTTGACTCCCGTGATAATCTTGAACTTCAAGATTTCGACTCCCGTGATAATCTTGAACTTAAAGATTTTGTCTGCCGTGATAATCTTGAACTTCAAGATTTTGACTCCTGTTATAATCTTGAACTTCAAGATTTTGACTACTGTGATAATCTTGAACTTGAAGATTTTGTCTGCCGTGATAATCTTGAACTTCAACATTTTGACTCCCGTTATAATCTTGAACTTCAAGATTTTGACTCCTGTGATAATCTTGAACTTCAAGATTTTGTCTCCCGTGATAATCTTGAACTTCAAGATTTTGTCTGCCGTGATAATCTTGAACTTCAAGATTTTGACTCCCGTTATAATCTTGAACTTCAAGATTTTGACTCCTCTGATAATCTTGAACTTCAAGATTTTGACTCCCGTTTTAATCTTGAACTTCAAGATTTTGACTCCCGTTATCATCTTGAACTTCAAGATTTTGACTCCCGTTATAATCTTGAACTTCAAGATTTTGACTCCCGTGATAATATTAAACTTCATGATTTTGACTCCTGTTATAATCTTGAACTTCAAGATTTTGACTCCCGGGATAATCTTGAACTTAAAGATTTTGACTCCCGTGATAATCTTGAACTTCAAGATTTTGACTCCCGTGATAATCTTGAACTTCAAGATTTTGTCTGCCGTGATAATCTTTAACTTCAAGATTTTGACTCCCGTGATAATCTTGAACTTCAAGATTTTGACTCCAGTTATCATCTTGAACTTCAAGATTTTTACTCCCGTTATAATCTTGAACTTCAAGATTTTGACTCCCGTGATAATATTAAACTTCATGATTTTGACTCCCGTTATAATTAATCTTGAACTTCAAGATTTTGACTCCCGGGATAAACTTGAACTTCAAGATTTTCACTCCCGTTATAATCTTGAACTTTAAGATTTTGACTCCCGTTTTAATCTTGAACTTCAAGATTTTGACTCCCGTTATCATCTTGAACTTCAAGATTTTGACTCCCGTTATAATCTTGAACTTCAAGATTTTGACTCTCGTGATAATATTAAACTTCATGATTTTGACTCCCGTTATAATCTTGAACTTCAAGATTTTGACTCCCGGGATAATCTTGAACTTCACGATTTTGACTCCTGTGATAATCTTGAACTTCAAGATTTTGACTACTGTGATAATCTTGAACTTCAAGATTTTGTCTGCCGAGATAATCTTGAACTTCAAGATTTTGACTCCCGTGATAATCTTGAACTTCAAGATTTTGACTCCTGTTATAATCTTAAACTTCAAGATTTTGACTACTGTGATAATCTTGAACTTCAAGATTTTGACTCCCGTGATAATCTTGAACTTCAAGATTTTGACTCCCGTGATAATCTTGAACTTAAAGATTTTGTCTGCCGTGATAATCTTGAACTTCAAGATTTTGACTCCTGTTATAATCTTGAACTTCAAGATTTTGACTACTGTGATAATCTTGAACTTGAAGATTTTGTCTGCCGTGATAATCTTGAACTTCAACATTTTGACTCCCGTTTTAATCTTGAACTTCAAGATTTTGACTACTGTGATAATCTTGAACTTCAAGATTTTGTCTCCCGTGATAATCTTGAACTTCAAGATTTTGTCTGCCGTGATAATCTTGAACTTCAAGATTTTGACTCCCGTTTCAATCTTGAACTTCAAGATTTTGACTCCTCTGATAATCTTGAACTTCAAGATTTTGACTCCCGTTTTAATCTTGAACTTCAAGATTTTGACTCCCGTTATCATCTTGAACTTCAAGATTTTGACTCCCGTTATAATCTTGAACTTCAAGATTTTAACTCCCGTGATAATATTAAACTTCATGATTTTGACTCTCGTTATAATCTTGAACTTCAAGATTTTGACTCCCGGGATAATCTTGAACTTAAAGATTTTGACTCCCGTGATAATCTTGAACTGCAAGATTTTGACTCCCGTGATAATCTTGAACTTCAAGATTTTGTCTGCCGTGATAATCTTTAACTTCAAGATTTTGACTCCCGTGATAATCTTGAACTTCAAGATTTTGACTCCCGTTATCATCTTGAACTTCAAGATTTTCACTCCCGTTATAATCTTGAACTTCAAGATTTTGACTCCCGTGATAATATTAAACTTCATGATTTTGACTCCCGTTATAATTAATCTTGAACTTCAATATTTTGACTCCCGGGATAATCTTGAACTTCAAGATTTTGACTCCCGTTATAATCTTGAACTTCAAGATTTTGACTCCCGTTTTAATCTTGAACTTCAAGATTTTGACTCCCGTTATCATCTTGAACTTCAAGATTTTGACTCCCGTTATAATCTTGAACTTCAAGATTTTGACTCCCGTGATAATATTAAACTTTATGATTTTGACTCCCGTTATAATCTTGAACTTCAAGATTTTGACTCCCGGGATAATCTTGAACTTCAAGATTTTGACTCCTGTGATAATCTTGAACTTCAAGATTTTGACTCCTGTGATAATCTTGAACTTCAAGATTTTGACTCCCGTTATAATCTTGAACTTCAAAATTTTTGACTCCCGTGATAATCTTGAACTTCAAGATTTTGACTCCCGTGATAATCTTGAACTTCAAGATTTTGACTTCCGTTATAATCTTGAACTTCAAGATTTTGACTCCCGTTTTAATCTTGAACTTCAAGATTTTGACTACTGTGATAATCTTGAACTTCAAGATTTTGACTCCCGTTATAATCTTGAACTTCAAGATTTTGACTCCCGTGATAATCGTGAACTTCAAGATTTTGACCCCCGTGATAATCTTGAACTTCAAGATTTTGACTCCCGTGATAATCTTGAACTTCAAGATTTTGACTCCCGTTATAATCTTGAACTTCAAGATTTTGACTCCCGTTATAATCTTGAACTTCAAAATTTTTGACTCCCGTGATAATCTTGAACTTCAAGATTTTGACTCCCGTTATAATCTTGAACTTCAAGATTTTGACTCCCGTTATAATCTTGAACTTCAAGATTTTGTCTGCCGTGATAATCTTGAACTTCAAGATTTTGACTCCTGTTATAATCTTGAACTTCAAGATTTTGACTACTGTGATAATCTTGAACTTCAAGATTTTGTCTGCCGAGATAATCTTGAACTTCAAGATTTTGACTCCCGTGATAATCTTGAACTTCAAGATTTTGACTCCCGTAAAAATCTTGAACTTCAAGATTTTGACTCCCGTGATAATCTTGAACTTCAAGATTTTGACTCCTGTGATAATCTTGAACTTCAAGATTTTGACTACTGTGATAATCTTGAACTTGAAGATTTTGTCTCCCGTGATAATCTTGAACTTCAACATTTTGACTCCCGTTTTAATCTTGAACTTCAAGATTTTGACTACTGTGATAATCTTGAACTTTAAGATTTTGACTCCTGTTATAATCTTGAACTTCAAGATTTTGACTACTGTGATAATCTTGAACTTCAAGATTTTGACTCCCGTGATAATCTTGAACTTCAAGATTTTGACTCCCGTGATAATCTTGAACTTAAAGATTTTGTCTGCCATGATAATCTTGAACTTCAAGATTTTGACTCCTGTTATAATCTTGAACTTCAAGATTTTGACTACTGTGATAATCTTGAACTTGAAGATTTTGTCTGCCGTGATAATCTTGAACTTCAACATTTTGACTCCCGTTTTAATCTTGAACTTCAAGATTTTGACTACTGTGATAATCTTGAACTTCAAGATTTTGTCTCCCGTGATAATCTTGAACTTCAAGATTTTGTCTGCCGTGATAATCTTGAACTTCAAGATTTTGACTCCCGTTTTAATCTTGAACTTCAAGATTTTGACTCCTCTGATAATCTTGAACTTCAAGATTTTGACTCCCGTTTTAATCTTGAACTTCAAGATTTTGACTCCCGTTATCATCTTGAACTTCAAGATTTTGACTCCCGTTATAATCTTGAACTTCAAGATTTTGACTCCCGTGATAATCTTAAACTTCATGATTTTGACTCCCGTTATAATCTTGAACTTCAAGATTTTGACTCCCGGGATAATCTTGAACTTAAAGATTTTGACTCCCGTGATAATCTTGAACTTCAAGATTTTGACTCCCGTGATAATCTTGAACTTCAAGATTTTGTCTGCCGTGATAATCTTGAACTTCAAGATTTTGACTCCCGTGATAATCTTGAACTTCAAGATTTTGACTCCCGTTATCATCTTGAACTTCAAGATTTTCACTCCCGTTATAATCTTGAACTTCAAGATTTTGACTCCCGTGATAATATTAAACTTCATGATTTTGACTCCCGTTATAATCTTGAACTTCAAGATTTTGACTCCTCTGATAATCTTGAACTTCAAGATTTTGACTCCCGTGATAATCTTGAACTTCAAGATTTGCACTTCCGTTATAATCTTGAACTTCAAGATTTTGACTCCCGTTATAATCTTGAACTTAAAGATTTTGTCTGCCGTGATAATCTTGAACTTCAAGATTTTGACTCCTGTTATAATCTTGAACTTCAAGATTTTGACTACTTTGATAATCTTGAACTTGAAGATTTTGTCTGCCGTGATAATCTTGAACTTCAACATTTTGACTCCCGTTTTAATCTTGAACTTCAAGATTTTGACTACTGTGATAATCTTGAACTTCAAGACTTTGTCTCCCGTGATAATCTTGAACTTCAAGATTTTGTCTGCCGTGATAATCTTGAACTTCAAGATTTTGACTCCCGTTTTAATCTTGAACTTCAAGATTTTGACTCCTCTGATAATCTTGAACTTCAAGATTTTGACTCCCGTTTTAATCTTGAACTTCAAGATTTTGACTCCCGTTATCATCTTGAACTTCAAGATTTTGACTCCCGTTATAATCTTGAACTTAGAGATTTTGACTCCCGTGATAATATTAAACTTCATGATTTTGACTCCCGTTATAATCTTGAACTTCAAGATTTTGACTCCCGGGATAATCTTGAACTTAAAGATTTTGACTCCCGTGATAATTTTGAACTTCAAGATTTTGACTCCCGTGATAATCTTGAACTTCAAGATTTTGACTCCCGTTATCATCTTGAACTTCAAGATTTTCACTCCCGTTATAATCTTGAACCTCAAGATTTTGACTCCCGTGATAATCTTAAACTTCATGATTTTGACTCCCGTTATAATCTTGAACTTCAAGATTTTGACTCCTCTGATAATCTTGAACTTCAAGATTTTGACTCCCGTGATAATCTTGAACTTCAAGATTTGCACTTCCGTTATAATCTTGAACTTCAAGATTTTGACTCCCGTTATAATCTTGAGCTTCAAAATTTTTGACTCCCGTGATAATCTTGAACTTCAAGATTTTGACTCCCGTGATAATCTTGAACTTCAAGATTTTGACTCCCGTTATAATCTTGAACTTCAAGATTTTGATTACTGTGATAATCTTGAACTTCAAGATTTTGACTCCCGTGATAATCTTGAACTTCAAGATTTTGACTCCCGTGATAATCTTGAACTTCAAGATTTTGACTCCCGTTATAATCTTGAACTTCAAGATTTTGACTACTGTGATAATCTTGAACTTCAAGATTTTGACTCCCGTGATAATCTTGAACTTCAAGATTTTGACTACTGTGATAATCTTGAACTTCAAGATTTTGACTCCCGTTTTAATCTTGAACTTCAAAATTTTGACTCCCGTGATAATCTTGAACTTCAAGATTTTGACTACTGTGATAATCTTGAACTTCAATATTTTGACTCCCGTTATAATCTTGAACTTCAAGATTTTGACTCCCGTGATAATATTGAACTTCAAGATTTTGACTCCCGTTATAATCTTGAACTTCAAGATTTTGACTCCCGGGATAATCTTGAACTTCAAGATTTTGACCCCCGTTATAATCTTGAACTTCAAGATTTTGACTCCTCTGATAATCTTGAACTTCAAGATTTTGACTGCCGTGATAATCTTGAACTTTAAGATTTTGACTCCCGTGATAATCTTGAATTTCAAGATTTTGACTCCCGTGATAATCTTGAACTTCAAGATTTTGACTCCTGTGATAATCTTGAACTTCAAGATTTTGACTCCCGTTATAATCTTGAACTTCAAGATTTTGACTCCCGGTATAGTCTTGAACTTCAAGATTTTGACTCCCGTGATAATCTTAAACTTCAAGATTTTGACTCCCGTTATAATTAATCTTGAACTTCAAGATTTTGACTCCTCTGATAATCTTGAACTTCAAGATTTTGACTCCCGTGATAATCTTGAACTTCAAGATTTTGACTCCCGTTATAATCTTGAACTTCAAGATTTGCACTTCCGTTATAATCTTGAACTTCAAGATTTTGACTCCCGTTATAATCTTGAACTTCAAAATTTTGACTCCCGTGATAATCTTGAACTTCAAGATTTTGACTCCCGTGATAATCTTGAACTTCAAGATTTTGACTTCCGTTATAATCTTGAACTTCAAGATTTTGACTCCCGTGATAATATTAAACTTCATGATTTTGACTCCCGTTATAATCTTGAACTTCAAGATTTTGACTCCTCTGATAATCTTGAACTTCAAGATTTTGACTCCCGTGATAATCTTGAACTTCAAGATTTGCACTTCCGTTATAATCTTGAACTTCAAGATTTTGACTACTGTGATAATCTTGAACTTTAAGATTTTGACTACTGTGATAATCTTGAACTTCAAGATTTTGACTCCTGTTATAATCTTGAACTTCAAGATTTTGACTCCTGTTATAATCTTGAACTTCAAGATTTTGACTCCCGTGATAATCTTGAACTTCAAGATTTTGACTCCTCTGATAATCTTGAACTTCAAGATTTTGACTCCCGTTTTAATCTTGAACTTCAAGATTTTGACTCCCGTTATCATCTTGAACTTCAAGATTTTGACTCCCGTTATAATCTTGAACTTCAAGATTTTGACTCCCGTGATAATCTTAAACTTCATGATTTTGACTCCCGTTATAATCTTGAACTTCAAGATTTTGACTCCCGGGATAATCTTGAACTTAAAGATTTTGACTCCCGTGATAATCTTGAACTGCAAGATTTTGACTCCCGTGATAATCTTGAACTTCAAGATTTTGTCTGCCGTGATAATCTTGAACTTCAAGATTTTGACTCCCGTGATAATCTTGAACTTCAAGATTTTGACTCCCGTTATCATCTTGAACTTCAAGATTTTCACTCTCGTTATAATCTTGAACCTCAAGATTTTGACTCCCGTGATAATATTAAACTTCATGATTTTGACTCCCGTTATAATCTTGAACTTCAAGATTTTGACTCCTCTGATAATCTTGAACTTCAAGATTTTGACTCCCGTGATAATCTTGAACTTCAAGATTTGCACTTCCGTTATAATCTTGAACTTCAAGATTTTGACTCCCGTTATAATCTTGAGCTTCAAAATTTTGACTCCCGTGATAATCTTGAACTTCAAGATTTTGACTCCCGTGATAATCTTGAACTTCAAGATTTTGACTCCCGTTATAATCTTGAACTTCAAGATTTTGACTACTGTGATAATCTTGAACTTCAAGATTTTGACTCCCGTGATAATCTTGAACTTCAAGATTTTGACTCCTGTTATAATCTTGAACTTCAAGATTTTGACTCCTGTTATAATCTTGAACTTCAAGATTTTGACTCCCGTGATAATCTTGAACTTCAAGATTTTGACTCCCGTTATAATCTTGAACTTCAAGATTTGCACTTCCGTTATAATCTTGAACTTCAAGATTTTGACTCCCGTTATAATCTTGAACTTCAAAATTTTTGACTCCCGTGATAATCTTGAACTTCAAGATTTTGACTCCCGTGATAATCTTGAACTTCAAGATTTTGACTTCCGTTATAATCTTGAACTTCAAGATTTTGACTCTTGTTTTAATCTTGAACTTCAAGATTTTGACTACTGTGATAATCTTGAACTTCAAGATTTTGACTCCCGTTATAATCTTGAACTTCAAGATTTTGACTCCCGTTATAATCTTGAACTTCAAGATTTGCACTTCCGTTATAATCTTGAACTTCAAGATTTTGACTCCCGTTATAATCTTGAACTTCAAAATTTTGACTCCCGTGATAATCTTGAACTTCAAGATTTTGACTCCCGTGATAATCTTGAACTTCAAGATTTTGACTTCCGTTATAATCTTGAACTTCAAGATTTTGACTCCCGTGATAATATTAAACTTTATAATTTTGACTCCCGTTATAATCCTGAACTTCAAGATTTTGACTCCTCTGATAATTTTGAACTTCAAGATTTTGACTCCCGTGATAATCTTGAACTTCAAGATTTGCACTTCCGTTATAATCTTGAACTTCAAGATTTTGACTACTGTGATAATCTTGAACTTCAAGATTTTGACTACTGTGATAATCTTGAACTTCAAGATTTTGACTCCTGTTATAATCTTGAACTTCAAGATTTTGACTCCTGTTATAATCTTGAACTTCAAGATTTTGACTCCCGTGATAATCTTGAACTTCAAGATTTTGACTCCCGTTATAATCTTGAACTTCAAGATTTGCACTTCCGTTATAATCTTGAACTTCAAGATTTTGACTCCCGTTATAATCTTGAACTTCAAAATTTTTCACTCCCGTGATAATCTTGAACTTCAAGATTTTGACTCCCGTGATAATCTTGAACTTCAAGATTTTGACTTCCGTTATAATCTTGAACTTCAAGATTTTGACTCCCGTTATAATATTGAACTTAAAGATTTTGACTACTGTGATAATCTTGAACTTCAAGATTTTGACTCCCGTTATAATCTTGAACTTCAAGATTTGCACTTCCGTTATAATCTTGAACTTCAAGATTTTGACTCCCGTTATAATCTTGAACTTCAAAATTTTTGACTCCCGTGATAATCTTGAACTTCAAGATTTTGACTCCCGTGATAATCTTGAACTTCAAGATTTTGACTTCCGTTATAATCTTGAACTTCAAGATTTTGACTCCCGTGATAATATTAAACTTCATGATTTTGAATCGCGTTATAATCTTGAACTTCAAGATTTTGACTCCTCTGATAATCTTGAACTTCAAGATTTTGACTCCCGTGATAATCTTGAACTTCAAGATTTGCACTTCCGTTATAATCTTGAACTTCAAGATTTTGACTACTGTGATAATCTTGAACTTCAAGATTTTGACTCCTGTGATAATCTTGAACTTCAAGATTTTGACTCCTGTTATAATCTTGAACTTCAAGATTTTGACTCCTGTTATAATCTTGAACTTCAAGATTTTGACTCCAGTGATAATCTTGAACTTCAAGATTTTGACTCCTCTGATAATCTTGAACTTCAAGATTTTGACTCCCGTTTTAATCTTGAACTTCAAGATTTTGACTCCCGTTATAATCTTGAACTTCAAGATTTTGACTCCCGTTATAATCTTGAACTTCAAGATTTTGACTCCCGTGATAATCTTAAACTTCATGATTTTGACTCCCGTTATAATCTTGAACTTCAAGATTTTGACTCCCGGGATAATCTTGAACTTCAAGATTTTGACTCCCGTGATAATCTTGAACTGCAAGATTTTGACTCCCGTGATAATCTTGAACTTTAAGATTTTGTCTGCCGTGATAATCTTGAACTTCAAGATTTTGACTCCCGTGATAATCTTGAACTTCAAGATTTTGACTCCCGTTATAATCTTGAACTTCAAGATTTTCACTCCCGTTATAATCTTGAACCTCAAGATTTTGACTCCCGTGATAATATTAAACTTCATGATTTTGACTCCCGTTATAATCTTGAACTTCAAGATTTTGACTCCTCTGATAATCTTGAACTTCAAGATTTTGACTCCCGTGATAATCTTGAACTTCAAGATTTGCACTTCCGTTATAATCTTGAACTTCAAGATTTTGACTCCCGTTATAATCTTGAGCTTCAAAATTTTTGACTCCCGTGATAATCTTGAACTTCAAGATTTTGACTCCCGTGATAATCTTGAACTTCAAGATTTTGACTCCCGTTATAATCTTGAACTTCAAGATTTTGACTACTGTGATAATCTTGGACTTCAATATTTTGACTCCCGTGATAATCTTGAACTTCAAGATTTTGACTCCTGTTATAATCTTGAACTTCAAGATTTTGACTCCTGTTATAATCTTGAACTTCAAGATTTTGACTCCCGTGATAATCTTGAACTTCAAGATTTTGACTCCCGTTATAATCTTGAACTTCAAGATTTGCACTTCCGTTATAATCTTGAACTTCAAGATTTTGACTCCCGTTATAATCTTGAACTTCAAAATTTTGACTCCCGTGATAATCTTGAACTTCAAGATTTTGACTCCCGTGATAATCTTGAACTTCAAGATTTTGACTTCCGTTATAATCTTGAACTTCAAGATTTTGACTCTTGTTTTAATCTTGAACTTAAAGATTTTGACTACTGTGATAATCTTGAACTTCAAGATTTTGACTCCCGTTATAATCTTGAACTTCAAGATTTTGACTCCCGTTATAATCTTGAACTTCAAGATTTGCACTTCCGTTATAATCTTGAACTTCAAGATTTTGACTCCCGTTATAATCTTGAACTTCAAAATTTTTGACTCCCGTGATAATCTTGAACTTCAAGATTTTGACTCCCGTGATAATCTTGAACTTCAAGATTTTGACTTCCGTTATAATCTTGAACTTCAAGATTTTGACTCCTCTGATAATTTTGAACTTCAAGATTTTGACTCCCGTGATAATCTTGAACTTCAAGATTTGCACTTCCGTTATAATCTTGAACTTCAAGATTTTGACTACTGTGATAATCTTGAACTTCAAGATTTTGACTACTGTGATAATCTTGAACTTCAAGATTTTGACTCCTGTTATAATCTTGAACTTCAAGATTTTGACTCCTGTTATAATCTTGAACTTCAAGATTTTGACTCCCGTGATAATCTTGAACTTCAAGATTTTGACTCCCGTTATAATCTTGAACTTCAAGATTTGCACTTCCGTTATAATCTTGAACTTCAAGATTTTGACTCCCGTTATAATCTTAAACTTCAAAATTTTTCACTCCCGTGATAATCTTGAACTTCAAGATTTTGACTCCCGTGATAATCTTGAACTTCAAGATTTTGACTTCCGTTATAATCTTGAACTTCAAGATTTTGACTCCCGTTTTAATATTGAACTTAAAGATTTTGACTACTGTGATAATCTTGAACTTCAAGATTTTGACTCCCGTTATAATCTTGAACTTCAAGATTTGCACTTCCGTTATAATCTTGAACTTCAAGATTTTGACTCCCGTTATAATCTTGAACATCAAGATTTTAACTCCCTTGATAATCTTGAACTTCAATATTTTGACTCCCGTTATAATCTTGAACTACAAGATTTTGACTCCCGTGATAATCGTGAACTTCAAGATTTTGACCCCCGTGATAATCTTGAACTTCAAGATTTTGACTCCCGTGATAATCTTGAACTTCAAGATTTTGACTCCCGTTATAATCTTGAACTTCAAGATTTTGACTCCCGTTATAATCTTGAACTTCAGAAGTTTTTGACTCCCGTGATAATCTTGAACTTCAAGATTTTGACTCCCGTTATAATCTTGAACTTCAAGATTTTGACTCCCGTGATAATCTTGAACTTCAAGATTTTGACCCCCGTGATAATCTTGAACTTCAAGATTTTGACTCCCGTGATAATCTTGAACTTCAAGATTTTGACTCCCGTGATAATCTTGAACTTCAAGATTTTGACTCCCGTTATAATCTTGAACTTCAAGATTTTGTCTGCCGTGATAATCTTGAACTTCAAGATTTTGACTCCTGTTATAATCTTGAACTTCAAGATTTTGACTACTGTGATAATCTTGAACTTCAAGATTTTGTCTGCCGAGATAATCTTGAACTTCAAGATTTTGACTCCCGTGATAATCTTGAACTTCAAGATTTTGACTCCTGTTATAATCTTGAACTTCAAGATTTTGACTACTGTGATAATCTTGAACTTCAAGATTTTGACTCCCGTGATAATCTTGAACTTCAAGATTTTGTCTCCCGTGATAATCTTGAACTTCAAGAATTTGACTCCTGTTATAATCTTGAACTTCAAGATTTTGACTACTGTGATAATCTTGAACTTGAAGATTTTGTCTGCCGTGATAATCTTGAACTTCAACATTTTGACTCCCGTTTTAATCTTGAACTTCAAGATTTTGACTACTGTGATAATCTTGAACTTCAAGATTTTGACTCCCGTTATAATCTTGAACTTCAAGATTTTCACTCCCGTTATAATCTTGAACTTCAAGATTTTGACTCCCGTGATAATATTAAACTTCAAGATTTTGACTCCCGTTATAATTAATCTTGACCTTCAAGATTTTGACTCCCGGGATAATCTTGAACTTCAAGATTTTGACTCCCGTTATAATCTTGAACTTCAAGATTTTGACTCCCGTTATAATCTTGAACTTCAAGATTTTGACTCCCGTTATAATCTTGAACTTCAAGATTTTGACTCCCGTTATAATCTTGAACTTCAAGATTTTGACTCCCGTGATAATCTTAAACTTTATGATTTTGACTCCCGTTATAATCTTGAACTTCAAGATTTTGACTCCCGGGATAATCTTGAACTTCAAGATTTTGACTCCTGTGATAATCTTGAACTTCAAGATTTTGACTCCTGTGATAATCTTGAACTTCAAGATTTTGACTGCTGTGATAATCTTGAACTTCAAGATTTTGACTCCCGTGATAATCTTGAACTTCAAGATTTTGACTCCCGTTATAATCTTGAACTTTAAGATTTGCACTTCCGTTATAATCTTGAACTTCAAGATTTTGACTCCCGTTATAATCTTGAACTTCAAAATTTTTGACTCCCGTGATAATCTTGAACTTTAAGATTTTGACTCCCGTGATAATCTTGAACTTCAAGATTTTGACTCCCGTGATAATCTTGAACTTCAAGATTTTGACTCCCGAAATAATCTTGAACTTCAAGATTTTGACTCTCGTGATAATCTTGAACTTCAAGATTTTGACTCCCGTTGTAATCTTGAACTTCAAGATTTTGTCTGCCGTGATAATCTTGAACTTTAAGATTTTGACTCCCGTGATAATCTTGAACTTCAACTGAGATTTTGTCTTCCGTGATAATCTTGAACTTCAAGATTTTGACTTCCGTTATAATCTTGAACTTCAAGATTTTGACTCCCGTTATAATCTTGAACTTCAAGATTTTGACTCCCGTGATAATCTTGAACTTCAAGATTTTGACTCCTGTGATAATCTTGAACTTCAAGATTTTGACTCCCGTTTTAATCTTGAACTTCAAGATTTTGACTCCCGTTATAATCTTGAACTTCAAGATTTTGACCCCCGTTATAATCTTGAACTTCAAAATTTTGACTCCTGTGATAATCTTGAACTTCAAGATTTTGACTCCCGTGATAATCTTGAACTTCAAGATTTTGACTCCTGTGATAATCTTGAACTTCAAGATTTTGACTCCCGTTTTAATCTTGAACTTCAAGATTTTGACTCCCGTTATCATCTTGAACTTCAAGATTTTGACTCCCGTTTTAATCTTGAACTTCAAAATTTTGACTACTGTGATAATCTTGAACTTCAAGATTTTGACTCCTGTGATAATCTTGAACTTCAAGATTTTGACTCCCGTTATAATCTTGAACTTCAAGATTTGCACTTCCGTTATAATCTTGAACTTCAAGATTTGACTCCCGTTATAATCTTGAACTTCAAAATTTTTGACTCCCGTGATAATCTTGAACTTCAACTGAGATTTTGACTCCCGTGATAATCTTGAACTTCAAGATTTTGACTACTGTGATAATCTAGAACTTTAAGATTTTGACTCCCGTGATAATCTTGAACTTCAAAATTTTGACTCCCGTTTTAATCTTGAACTTCAAGATTTTGACTCCCGTTATCATCTTGAACTTCAAGATTTTGACTCCCGTGATAATCTTGAACTTCAAAATTTTTGACTCCCGTGATAATCTTGAACTTCAACTGAGATTTTGACTCCCGTGATAATCTTGAACTTCAAGATTTTGACTACTGTGATAATCTAGAACTTTAAGATTTTGACTCCCGTGATAATCTTGAACTTCAAAATTTTGACTCCCGTTTTAATCTTGAACTTCAAGATTTTGACTCCCGTTATCATCTTGAACTTCAAGATTTTGACTCCCGTGATAATCTTGAACTTCAAGATTTTGACTACTGTGATAATCTTGAACTTCAAGATTTTGACTCCCGTGATAATCTTGAACTTCAAGATTTTGACTCCCGTTATAATCTTGAACTTCAAGATTTTGTCTGCCGTGATAATCTTGAACTTCAAGATTTTGACTCCTGTTATAATCTTGAACTTCAAGATTTTGACTACTGTGATAATCTTGAACTTCAAGATTTTGTCTGCCGAGATAATCTTGAACTTATAGATTTTGACTCCCGTGATAATCTTGAACTTCAAGATTTTGACTCCTGTTATAATCTTGAACTTCAAGATTTTGACTACTGTGATAATCTTGAACTTCAAGATTTTGACTCCCGTGATAATCTTGAACTTCAAGATTTTGTCTGCCGTGATAATCTTGAACTTCAAGAATTTGACTCCTGTTATAATCTTGAACTTCAAGATTTTGACTACTGTGATAATCTTGAACTTGAAGATTTTGTCTGCCGTGATAATCTTGAACTTCAACATTTTGACTCCCGTTTTAATCTTGAACTTCAAGATTTTGACTACTGTGATAATCTTGAACTTCAAGATTTTGACTCCCGTTATCATCTTGAACTTCAAGATTTTCACTCCCGTTATAATCTTGAACTTCAAGATTTTGACTCCCGTGATAATATTAAAGTTCATGATTTTGACTCCCGTTATAATTAATCTTGACCTTCAAGATTTTGACTCCCGGGATAATCTTGAACTTCAAGATTTTGACTCCCGTTATAATCTTGAACTTCAAGATTTTGACTCCCGTTTTAATCTTGAACTTCAAGATTTTGACTCCCGTTATCATCTTGAACTTCAAGATTTTGACTCCCGTTATAATCTTGAACTTCAAGATTTTGACTCCCGTGATAATATTAAACTTTATGATTTTGACTCCCGTTATAATCTTGAACTTCAAGATTTTGACTCCCGGGATAATCTTGAACTTCAAGATTTTGACTCCTGTGATAATCTTGAACTTCAAGATTTTGACTCCTGTGATAATCTTGAACTTCAAGATTTTGACTGCTGTGATAATCTTGAACTTCAAGATTTTGACTCCCGTGATAATCTTGAACTTCAAGATTTTGACTCCCGTTATAATCTTGAACTTTAAGATTTGCACTTCCGTTATAATCTTGAACTTCAAGATTTTGACTCCCGTTATAATCTTGAACTTCAAAATTTTTGACTCCCGTGATAATCTTGAACTTTAAGATTTTGACTCCCGTGATAATCTTGAACTTCAAGATTTTGACTCCCGTGATAATCTTGAACTTCAAGATTTTGACTCCCGAAATAATCTTGAACTTCAAGATTTTGACTCTCGTGATAATCTTGAACTTCAAGATTTTGACTCCCGTTGTAATCTTGAACTTCAAGATTTTGTCTGCCGTGATAATCTTGAACTTTAAGATTTTGACTCCCGTGATAATCTTGAACTTCAACTGAGATTTTGTCTTCCGTGATAATCTTGAACTTCAAGATTTTGACTTCCGTTATAATCTTGAACTTCAAGATTTTGACTCCCGTTATAATCTTGAACTTCAAGATTTTGACTCCCGTGATAATCTTGAACTTCAAGATTTTGACTCCTGTGATAATCTTGAACTTCAAGATTTTGACTCCCGTTTTAATCTTGAACTTCAAGATTTTGACTCCCGTTATAATCTTGAACTTCAAAATTTTGACTCCTGTGATAATCTTGAACTTCAAGATTTTGACTCCCGTGATAATCTTGAACTTCAAGATTTTGACTCCTGTGATAATCTTGAACTTCAAGATTTTGACTCCCGTTTTAATCTTGAACTTCAAGATTTTGACTCCCGTTATCATCTTGAACTTCAAGATTTTGACTCCCGTTTTAATCTTGAACTTCAAAATTTTGACTACTGTGATAATCTTGAACTTCAAGATTTTGACTCCTGTGATAATCTTGAACTTCAAGATTTTGACTCCCGTTATAATCTTGAACTTCAAGATTTGCACTTCCGTTATAATCTTGAACTTCAAGATTTGACTCCCGTTATAATCTTGAACTTCAAAATTTTTGACTCCCGTGATAATCTTGAACTTCAACTGAGATTTTGACTCCCGTGATAATCTTGAACTTCAAGATTTTGACTACTGTGATAATCTAGAACTTTAAGATTTTGACTCCCGTGATAATCTTGAACTTCAAAATTTTGACTCCCGTTTTAATCTTGAACTTCAAGATTTTGACTCCCGTTATCATCTTGAACTTCAAGATTTTGACTCCCGTGATAATCTTGAACTTCAAAATTTTTGACTCCCGTGATAATCTTGAACTTCAACTGAGATTTTGACTCCCGTGATAATCTTGAACTTCAAGATTTTGACTACTGTGATAATCTAGAACTTTAAGATTTTGACTCCCGTGATAATCTTGAACTTCAAAATTTTGACTCCCGTTTTAATCTTGAACTTCAAGATTTTGACTCCCGTTATCATCTTGAACTTCAAGATTTTGACTCCCGTGATAATCTTGAACTTCAAGATTTTGACTACTGTGATAATCTTGAACTTCAAGATTTTGACTCCCGTGATAATCTTGAACTTCAAGATTTTGACTCCCGTTTTAATCTTGAACTTCAAGATTTTGACTCCCGTTATCATCTTGAACTTCAAGATTTTGACTCCCGTGATAATATTAAACTTCATGATTTTGTCTCACGTTATAATCTTGAACTTCAAGATTTTGACTCCCGGGATAATCTTGAACTTCAAGATTTTGACTCCCGTTTTAATCTTGAACTTCAAGATTTTGACTCCCGTTATCATCTTGAACTTCAAGATTTTGACTCCCGTGATAATATTAAACTTCATGATTTTGTCTCCCGTTATAATCTTGAACTTCAAGATTTTGACTCCCGTGATAATCTTGAACTTCAAGATTTTGACTCCTGTGATAATCTTGAACTTCAAGATTTTGACTCCCGTTTTAATCTTGAACTTCAAGATTTTGACTCCCGTTATCATCTTGAACTTCAAGATTTTGACTCCCGGTATAGTCTTGAACTTCAAGATTTTGACTCCCGTGATAATATTAAACTTCATGATTTTGACTCCCGTTATAATTAATCTTGAAGTTCAAGATTTTGACTCCCGGGATAATCTTGAACTTCAAGATTTTGACTCCCGTTATAATCTTGAACTTCATGATTTTGACTCCCGTTTTAATCTTGAACTTCAAGATTTTGACTCCCGTGATAATATTAAACTTCATGATTTTGACTCCCGTTATAATCTTGAACTTCAAGATTTTGACTCCCGTTATAATCTTGAACTTCAAGATTTTGACTCCTGTGATAATCTTGAACTTCAAGATTTTGACTCCTGTGATAATCTTGAACTTCAAGATTTTGACTCCCGTTATCATCTTGAACTTCAAGATTTTGACTCCCGTGATAATATTAAACTTCATGATTTTGTCTCCCGTTATAATCTTGAACTTCAAGATTTTGACTCCCGGGATAATCTTGAACTTCAAGATTTTGACTCCCGTTTTAATCTTGAACTTCAAGATTTTGACTCCCGTTATCATCTTGAACTTCAAGATTTTGACTCACCTGATAATATTAAACTTCATGATTTTGTCTCCCGTTATAATCTTGAACTTCAATATTTTGACTCCCGTGATAATCTTGAACTTCAACATTTTGACTCCTGTGATAATCTTGAACTTCAAGATTTTGACTCCCGTTTTAATCTTGAACTTCAAGATTTTGACTCCCGTGATAATCTTGAACTTCAAGATTTTGACTCCCGTGATAATCTTGAACTTCAAGATTTTGACTCCCGTGATAATCTTGAACTTCAAGATTTTGACTCCCGTTATAATCTTGAACTTCAAGATTTTGACTCCCGTTTTAATCTTGAACTTCAAGATTTTGACTCCCGTCATCATCTTGAACTTCAAGATTTTGACTCCCGTTATAATCTTGAACTTCAAGATTTTGACTCCCGTGATAATATTAAACTTCATGATTTTGACTCCCGTTATAATCTTGAACTTCAAGATTTTGACTCCTGTGATAATCTTGAACTTCAAGATTTTGACTCCCGTTATCATCTTGAACTTCAAGATTTTGACTCCCGTTATAATCTTGAACTTCAAAATTTTTGACTCCCGTGATAATCTTGAACTTCAAGATTTTGACTCCCGTGATAATCTTGAACTTCAAGATTTTGACTTCCGTTATAATCTTGAACTTCAAGATTTTGACTCCCGTGATAATCTTGAACTTCAAGATTTTGACTCCCGAAATAATCTTGAACTTCAAGATTTTGACTCCCGTGATAATCTTGAACTTCAAGATTTTGACTCCTGTGATAATCTTGAACTTCAAGATTTTAACTCCCGTGATAATCTTGAACTTCATGATTTTGACTCCCGTGATAATCTTGAACTTCATGATTTTGACTCCTGTGATAATCTTGAACTTCATGATTTTGACTCCCGTGATAATCTTGAACTTCATGATTTTGACTCCCGTGATAATCTTGAACTTCAAGATTTTGACTCCCGTGATAATCTTGAACTTCATGATTTTGACTCCTGTGATAATCTTGAACTTCATGATTTTAACTCCCGTGATAATCTTGAACTTCCAGATTTTCACTCCCGTGATAATCTTGAACTTCAAGATTTTGACTCCCGTGATAATCTTGAACTTCAAGATTTCGACTCCCGTGATAATCTTGAACTTTAAGATTTTGACTCCCGTTATAATCTTGAACTTCAAGATTTTGACTCCCGTTATAATCTTGAACTTCCATATTTTGACTCCCGTGATAATCTTGAACTTCAAGATTTTGACTCCCGTGATAATCTTGAACTTCAAGATTTTGACTCCCGTGATAATCTTGAACTTCAAGATTTTGACTCCCGTTATAATCTTGAACTTCAAGATTTTGACTCCCCTTATAATCTTGAACTTCAAGATTTTGACTCCTCTGATAATCTTGAACTTCAAGATTTTGACTCCTGTGATAATCTTGAACTTCATGATTTTGACTCCTGTGATAATCTTGAACTTCAAGATTTTGACTACTGTGATAATCTTGAACTTCATGATTTTGACTCCTGTGATAATCTTGAACTTCATGATTTTGACTCCTGTGATAATCTTGAACTTCATGATTTTGACTCCTGTGATAATCTTGAACTTCATGATTTTGACTCCTGTGATAATCTTGAACTTCATGATTTTGACTCCTGTGATAATCTTGAACTTCATGATTTTGACTCCTGTGATAATCTTGAACTTCATGATTTTGACTACTGTGATAATCTTGAACTTCAAGATTTTGACTACTGTGATAATCTTGAACTTCAAGATTTTGACTCCCGTGATAATCTTGAACTTCAACATTTTGACTCCCGTTTTAATCTTGAACTTCAAGATTTTGACTCCCGTGATAATCTTGAACTTCAAGATTTTGACTCCCGTTTTAATCTTGAACTTCAAGATTTTGACTCCCGTGATAATCTTGAACCTCAAGATTTTGACTCCCGTGATAATCTTGAACTTCAAGATTTTGCCTCCTGTTATCATCTTGAACTTCAAGATCTTGAGCCCCGTTATAATCTTGAACTTCAAGATTTTGACTCCCGTGATAATCTTGAACTTCAAGATTTTGACTCCCGTGATAATCTTGAACTTCAAGACTTTGACCCCCGTGATAATCTTGAACTTCAAGATTTTGACTCCCGTGATAATCTTGAACTTTAAGATTTTGACTCCCGTTTTAATCTTGAACTTCAAGATTTGGACTCCCGTTATAATCTTGAACTTCACGATTTTGACTCCCGTTTTAATCTTGAACTTCAAGATTTTGACTCCCGTGATAATCTTGAACTTCAAGATTTTGACTACTGTGATAATCTTGAACTTCAAGATTTTGACTCCCGTTTTAATCTTGAACTTCAAGATTTTGACCCCCGTGATAATCTTGAACTTCAAGATTTTGACTCCCGTGATAATCTTGAACTTCAAGATTTTGACTCCCGTTTTAATCTTGAACTTCAAGATTTGGACTCCCGTTATAATCTTGAACTTCAAGATTTTGACTCCCGTTATAATCTTGAACTTCAAGATTTTGACTCCCGTGATAATCTTGAACTTCAAGATTTTGACTCCCGTTTTAATCTTGAACTTCAAGATTTGGACTCCCGTTATAATCTTGAACTTCAAGATTTGGACTCCCGTTATAATCTTGAACTTCAAGATTTTGACTCCCGTGATAATCTTGAACTTCAAGATTTTGACTCCCGTTTTAATCTTGAACTTCAAGATTTTGACTCCCGTGATAATCTTGAACCTCAAGATTTTGACTCCCGTGATAATCTTGAACTTCAAGATTTTGACTCCTGTTATCATCTTGAACTTCAAGATCTTGACCCCCGTTATAATCTTGAACTTCAAGATTTTGACTCCCGTGATAATCTTGAACTTCAAGATTTTGACTCCCGTGATAATCTTGAACTTCAAGACTTTGACCCCCGTGATAATCTTGAACTTCAAGATTTTGACTCCCGTGATAATCTTGAACTTCAAGATTTTGACTCCCGTTTTAATCTTGAACTTCAAGATTTGGACTCCCGTTATAATCTTGAACTTCACGATTTTGACTCCCGTTTTAATCTTGAACTTCAAGATTTTGACTCCCGTGATAATCTTGAACTTCAAGATTTTGACTACTGTGATAATCTTGAACTTCAAGATTTTGACTCCCGTTTTAATCTTGAACTTCAAGATTTTGACCCCCGTGATAATCTTGAACTTCAAGATTTTGACTCCCGTTTTAATCTCTAACTTCAAGATTTGGACTCCCGTTATAATCTTGAACTTCACGATTTTGACTCCCGTGATAATCTTGAACTTCAAGATTTTGACTCCCGTGATAATCTTGAACTTCAAGATTTTGACTCCCGTTATAATCTTGAACTTCAAGATTTGGCTCCCGTGATAATCTTGAACTTCAAGATTTTGACTACTGTGATAATCTTGAACTTTAAGATTTTGACTCCCGTGATAATCTTGAACTTCAAGATTTTGACTCCCGTGATAATCTTGAACTTCAAGATTTTGACTACTGTGATAATCTTGAACTTCAAGATTTTGACTCCCGTGATAATCTTGAACTTCAAGATTTTGACCACTGTGATAATCTTGAACTTCAAGATTTTGTCTGCCGTGATAATCTTGAACTTCAAGATTTTGACTCCCGTGATAATCTTGAACTTCAAGATTTTGACTCCCGTGATAATCTTGAACTTCAAGATTTTGACTCCCGTGATAATCTTCAACTTCAAGATTTTGACTCCGTGATAATCTTCAACTTCAAGATTTTGACTACTGTGATAATCTTGAACTTCAAGATTTTGACTACTGTGATAATCTTGAACTTCAAATTTTGACTCCCGTGATAATCTTGAACTTCA